>NC_133654.1:223508718-223705378 GCF_009905375.1 Apium graveolens
CTTCCGCTGACATTTGCATTTTGATTTAATAGGTTAATTTGGATTGAGGTTTTATAGAGATGACCAAATCCTCTGACCCCGGATTTGGAGGCGTTACAGGTTGGTATCAGAGTTGAGGTTATAGTAAATTAGAAACGAGAGTGTGTAGGAGTGTGTGTAGCTATGTGAGGAAGCTCGAGCTCATATTGAGTTCCTGTTGGACTATGGGATATAGTACCAACGAGTAAGCTGAGATAGGTGCATTCGTTTGAGATGGTTGTGCTGAGCTGGATGGAACTCCGGGCAGTTTCAAAAATTCTATTGTGGAACCTTTCGAGGCTACTACGATTCGACGACGATGAAGATTATCGATATCCTTGGAACATGAAGAAGTGTCTAGAATTAGACGACGAGTCAACAGAAGAGATCAAATAGAAGATAAATATTAAGACTTTGGCAATACCTTCACTTTCTATAAATTCTTTTGACTTCTCTCAAAAAGAAATATTAGTTAAAAGACATTTCCCCAACACCCATTTATTCATTTTGTGCCAGAATTTTGTTCTCAGTATTTCCTTTTCTTCAGAAATATCAGCTTTGAAATCCTTTCAGTTTTATACATTTTATTTTGAATTCCTTTGATATTCTTTTATTCTAGACTGAGATGAACAACCCTAACTATAGGGGACACAAGGTATACCTGTATGTGTGATAGGAGTTGGATGGGATGCCATCACTTGTGTGTGTTGTGAATACATGAAAGTTAACAATATTTAGTAGTGTCTTAATTTTGGCATGCAACACCAAGTTCGTTTGATCATATTGATCTCTCAGTTATTCTCTTTTTTCAACAATACTTTTTCACAAATTCAGATTTTTGTCCTGTTATGACATAACATTCTTTTCTCTTTGAAATTCCATGATTTTATCATCTCAAATATTCGAAGGTATGCCAATAAGGTTAAGCTGAGTTATCTTTGTCGAGTCAAAGCAGAGTTAGGTGATGGGATTACCAACAACAACAGTGAATTGCAATGCGATGAAAATATTGGTGGTGTATAACGAATTCAATCTGTTTCTTTATTTCTCTCTCTCCTTTTTCTTTCTTTCTATCTTTCTCTCTATTCTTCTTTCTCGCAGTCAGTAAAAGCGATTCCATTAAGAAATTGGTCAAATGATACGTGGAAGGAACAATGGTGCGGAGTGAAGCTCACGTGATAACTGTGTGGTATAAAGAATTGCAGTGTAGAAAAGTTGCATATGAAAGATTGGGAAGTTGATTAGAAGATCCTTAGTGCTTTCTTCTGCTGATTCCGAGGACGGAATTCTTATAAGGGGGGTATATTGTAATATCATATATTTTCATATATTATTATTATTATTATTTGAAGTATTTATGTGATTTTTATATGAATTTTAGTGAATTATCTGGTAATTGGAGTTGATGTTTTAGATGTTTATATATGATATTACTAGAGTATTTCAATTTTTATATGTCCAGAATAAATTATAGATAATTATGATATTTTCTGGTAGTTTTTGGACTATTATATGAATTTATAATGATTTGTGAATTTATTAATTATTTTCTGAGTATTTATAAAACTATTTTATAAAGCCGGGAATCGTCCAACTTTGACCGTTTTTGCGTTTTTACAACCCGAAACTCTTCCGAAAATTCCTTCCTAACCCAATCCGGTAATTCCGAACATTTTTCGTGTTTTAACTTTTTCAATCCGGATTACGGTTTGACCCGTGCGCATCCCGGCGTAAAATTTTCGATACGATAATCATTTCGGTAGATCAATAAAACCTGTATTCTCGGAAGGTGAGATAATATTATCTTATTTTTGTATAAAATGTTTTATAAGAGATTCTGTTTTGGTAATTATCCAAATCTGATATTAAATTGTATCATTTTTATTGTTACTTAGCGGCTAAGTAACCTATTTTCGGATCCGATATGATCTAAGAGGATAATTGTTACGTGTTTACGATGCATATATATGAATCGATCCGTAATTTAGGCGTGTGTTTATTTGTGTTATTCATTTTATCTCGTTTTATGTGTGTTGAATATATTTTATACGTGTTCGGGTTTTTCGGTTAATTTAAGTATCATTTTTGTTTTTGAAAATAAACGGATTGGGACCCCACCGGGACGTCAAAGCCCACAAAATTCATGTTTTTATTTTTATAAAATTATTCGTACTTCAAATACCCAGTATTTCTGCATTTTTGAATTATTCCCAATTTTTGGAGAATTTTGATACAAATTTTAAATTATACCATTTTTAACATTATTCCCCGTAATTATCATTTTGGGGATTAATTATTTTAATTATGGGAATAAAAATACCCTAAATTGATTTTAGGTATTTATTTTTCAGATATTATAAATAGCTGATTATCTTATTTATTTTATTTTTTAATTTTCATATTATTTTTTGAAAAATCAAGAACACTTTGGGGGTAAAATTCTTGGGCAAAGCTTTGATTCATGATTTTGATTGATTCCGGGAACCAAATCAAACGTTCTACACACCAAAACGATCCTTGTTTCAAGCTCTTTCTGTTGATATCAACACCACAAATCGAAGTGCAGTGTTTTAGAAATTTAATTTTTCAAGTTATTGCTTAAATTCGTTTTTGATTCTTGTGTACTGTTTGTTGTTTTTGTTAGCTGATAAATGTTCCTGAGATCATAAGGAATGATTTGGTGTTTTATTTTGATCAAGAATTGATTGAGTTCAAATTTATTAGTTTAGCAGTTTTTGAATCGAATTTGTGGAGTATTTTTGGTGTTCTTGATGTGTATAGGTCACCTCAATAGATTACAGATGGTTTGAACTTTATTTTGGTAGTTAAATCAGTGATTTTGGTGTTGAAATGGATGAAACCGGGGTCTGGACGGATTCTGCTTGAGCTCGCCGGAAGTTATTGTGATTTTGGTCGGAAATCACAGTTCTGGTGGTTGTTGTCGAGTCTGGGTTGCTATAGTTGTTATAGGGAGAGTTTTGAATTGATCTAGGTGCTAAAACTCGTGAAAATGAGCCGTTAGGAGGCCAGGGAAGGGCTGGCCGGAGTTTTATCCGGCGACCGGAACGGCCACCGGTTTCTGGGTTTCCCAGATCCCGGCGGACCTCTTCTTGGTCCAGCCCGGTTTTAACCCGATGGGTTTTTTTGATAACCCGGGTTCAATACGTTTTTCCCTATTGCAAAATTCAAAAACCAGTTTCTGCAGATTTTCTTTTTAAAATAATCAAAATTCATTTTGTTTTTCCAAAAATCATTTATTTTATTTCCAAAAATCATTTATTTATTATTTTAAATTCTAAAAATTATTTTCATAATTGTTTTAAATTTCAAAAATTATTTCTTTTATTATTTTAAAAAAATCCATATTTGTTTTAATTATATATAATTTGTTTTAATTGATTAATTATAGATTTAATTAATTGGTTAATTCATTTAATCAATTAATTTTATTTATAAATAATTAATTCAAATACAATTATTTAGAATTAATTCAAATAAATCCTAATTTTTTTTAAGCTTTTGTAAATTATATTTTAGTATTTAAAAATTAATTAATATTATTATTAATTGATTTAATTCTATTTACTTCTTATTTTATTTGTGATAAATAAACCGTTCGACCGTTTAATACGAAACGAACGCCTCTAGACTCAGAAAAATATTCCGCTTTCATTAAAAATACTTTCGAGACCCAAATTCTTTCGTTTTGAAAGGTCTCTTATTTTACAAGTCATTCGGAGTCGAGTGTTGATCGAAAAATCATAATTTGACCCGATTTCAGTTTAAACGTACCGAGTCGAACCTTTTGACGAAACGAGTCATATGTGAAATGAATTATGTGATACATGACTTATGTGTTTACGTGCTATGTGAATTACGTGCGTTTGTGAGTTAATAGTCTTGTGTTTGACCGTTACAATTATGTGCGGGTTATCGTATGAGTAGACGATAGGTTTTGACGCGCAGCTCATCGAGTAATTATCATTTAGACAATTAAAGTTTGATCTTTTAATTATAGATGCAGATCGTTCGAGTTGATAAGGACAAGACGTTGGATAAAGGGTGAAATAGAATGGTATTGGATGTCTGGCTTCTAGCAATCGCAGGAGCAGCATATCAGTAAAGTGTTAAAAAGAAAGACGAAGATGTTTTGAGACAGAATGTCAGAATAGATGCGTCTTTGCGAGTGTGACTAAATGCTAAAAACCCAAAAGCAAGTATTTCTATCATCACTTATTGTTCAAGTGATATTTATTCTGAATCCTATTATGCAAGTTTTCTACGTTATTCTAATTCCAGAATAGTTCCATGTTTTTCATATCCAACTGCTTATGATTATGCAAGTATTGCTTTCCTATTCTCACTTCAGAATAGATAACTGTTTTATATTTCGCTGAATTAAATGCTTATTATGCAAATACTCTTATGCTATTCTATGTTCCGAATAGCTAAGTGATTTTACTTATTAAATTACTGGTTTTATAAATGTTTTGGGTTTTGAGAAAAATGAGTTGGTTTTGCGAGTATTCATGCCCATGTAAATGGGGGAATAAATGTTTATAAGGGTGTCGAGTATTATGACCCCTTTCAATAAAATGTTTTAAGATTGGATGGTTGCGTAAGAGGCCGTGGCGGCGGTCCAACGGAGATTTAGGTATCATACAGGATATAATACCTTTAGGCCGATATGTGCCTTGGGTGCCCCATTTGTTTAGTTGGATATGCTTCGGCATACCGGTGTTGCTCCGCGGCTGATCACCGGCGGCAACACACCGTTGTTCGAGGATTCCAATCTAAATTATCATATTGTTTTTGATAATCATAGAATAAATGATTTATCAACTGATTCTGTTTTGGACCAATAGTAAAATGCGGTTTTGATTCAGTTTCTGATTTATGCTGATATTTACTTTGTTGTTAAATATCAAAGGTGGTATTAATATAGATGAATGATGTTGACTTCATTATGAGATGTTGTGAGCATTAAAGTTCGTATTGATATCTAATTTGACATGACAACAAAATAAGTATTAATATCAAGAGTTCGGTTTTGAGTAAAGTTTTATGATTCATTCCATAATTATTATTTCTTGTTATTGTTGTTTATGATATTTCCGTAAACATTGTTTTATGAGTTTTATTCTCATCAAGATTCAAAGTATTGCTGAAGCATTTCGCTCAAAAATATCAAAATGGTTTTTAACACGATTGAGGAACCAATTCTGGGGTTCCTCAACTAAAATTTTATGATTTAGCAATTATGATTTTAAGTGTTCTGCTCTAATGCAGATGTTAGTTTAATATCAAAAAGACCATATATATGTCATAACGATCTTGCTGAGCATTTTTTTTGCTCATACTTGCTTGTTTTCAAATTTAACCTCTAGTGAGGACTAACTTGCGCTGTTTAGCCGTGTAATTCGAGGAAGCAAAGAAGAAGCTTTTGGAAGGTGGTTGGTCCAGGGTTGCGCACTAGTGTAAGTTTTATTGTATAAAGTTTTTTGTATTGTATTATATTATAGTTGTATATTTTATTTGGGACTGGTATACTTCATTTCGAAGTTATACTAGTGGGTTTAGTTTTGAGTTGGACTTTGTTGAAAAGAGTTTTAAAAGGAAAAGAAAGTGAAAAAAATTATTTATGGAATTTGGATATCTTGTTTTTAGAACTATAACCTTAAAAGATCTTGGATTATTTTGGGGTCATAAATGATAAATATCTTCCGCTGGCATTTGCATTTTGATTTAATAGGTTAATTTGGATTGAGGTTTTATAGGGACGACCAAATCCTCTGACCCCGGATTTGGAGGCGCTACAGGTTGGTATCAGAGCTGAGGTTATAGTAAACTAGAAACGAGAGTGTGTAGGAGTGTGTGTAGTTATGTGAGGACGCTTGAGCTCATATCGAGTTCCTGTTGGACTATGGGATATAGTACCAACGAGTAAGCTAAGATAGGTGCATTAGTTTGAGATGGTTGTGCTGAGCTGGATAGAACTGTGGGCAGTTGCAAAAATTCTATTGTGGAACCTTTCGAGGCTACTACGATTCGACGATGATGAAGCTTATCGATATCCTTGGAACATGAAGAAGTGTCTAGAATTGGATGACGAGTCAACAGAAGAGATCAAATAGAAGATAAATATTAAGACTTTGGCAATACCTTCTCTTTCTATAAATTCTTTTGACTTCTCTCAAAAAGAAATATCAGTTAGAAGACATATTCCCCAACACCCGTTTATTCATTTTGTGCCAGAATTTTGTTCTCAGGATTTTCTTTTCTTCAAAAATATCAGCTTTGAAATCCTTTCAGTTTTATTCATCTTATTTTGAATTCCTTTGATATTCTTTTATTCTGACTGAGATGAACAACCCTAACTATAGGGGACACAAGGTATACTTGTATGTGTGATAGGAGTTGGATGGGATGCCATCACTTGTGTGTGTTGTGAATACATGAAAGTTAACAACATTTAGTAGTGTCTTAATTTTGGCATGCAACACCAAGTTCCTTTGATCATATTGATCTCTCAGTTATTCTCTTTTTTCAACAATACTTTTTCACAAATTCAGATTTTTGTCCTGTTATGACATAACATTCTTTTTTCTTTGAAATTCCATGATTTTATCATCTCAAATATTCGAAGGTATGCCAATAAGGTTAAGCTGAGTTATCTTTGTCGAGTCAAAACAGGGTTAGGTGATGGGATTACCAACAACAACAGTGAATTGCAATGCGATGAAAATATTGAACGAATTCAATCTGTTTCTTTATTTCCCTCTCTGCTTTTTCTTTCTTTCTATCTTTCTCTCTATTCTTCTTTCTCGCAATCAGTAAAAGTGATTCCATTAAGAAATTGGTCAAATGATACGTGGAAGGAACAATGGTGCGGAGTGAAGCTCACGTGATAACTGTGTGGTATAAAGAATTGCAGTGTAGAAAAGTTGCATATGAAAGATTGGGAAGTTGATTAGAAGATCCTTAGTGCTTTCTTCTGCTGATTTCGAGGACAGAATTCTTATAAGGGGGGTAGATTGTAATATCCTATATTTTTATATATTATTATTATTATTATTTGAAGTATTTATGTGATTTTTACATGAATTTTAGTGAATAATCTGGTAATTGGAGTTGATGTTTTAGATGTTTATATATGATATTACCAGAGTATTTCAATTTTTATATGTCCAGAATAAATTATAGATAATTATGATATTTTCTGGTAGTTTTTGGACTATTATATGAATTTATAATGATTTTTGGATTTATTAATTATTTTCTGAGTATTTATAAAACTATTTTATAAAGCCGGGAATCGTCCAACTTCGATCGTTTTTGCATTTTTACAACCCGAAACTCTTCCAAAAATTCCATCCTAACCTAATCTGGTAATTGCGGAAATTTTTCATGTTTTAATTTTTCAATCCGGATTACGGTTTGACCCGTGTGCATCCCGGCGTAAAATTTTCGATACGATAATCATTTCGGTAGATCAATAAAACCTGTATTCTCGGAAGGTGAGATAATATTATCATATTTTTGTATAAAATGGTTTATAAGAGGTTTCGTTTTGGTAATTATCCAAATCTGATATTAAATTGTATCATTTTTATAGTTACTTAGTGGCTAAGTAACCTATTTTCGGATGCGATATGATCTAAGAGGATAATTGTTACGTGTTTAAGATGCATTTATATGAATCGATCCGTAATTTAGGCATGTGTTTATTTGCGTTATTCATTTTATCTCGTTTTATGTGTGTTGAATGTATTTTATACGTTTTCGGGTTTTTCGGTTAATTTAAGTATCATTTTTGTTTTTTAAAATAAACAGACTGGGTCCCCATCGGGACGTCAAAGCCCACAAAATTCATGTTTTTATTTTTATAAAATTATTCGTACTTCAAATACCCAGTATTTCTGTATTTTTGAATTATTCCCAATTTTTGGGGAATTTTGATACAAATTTTACATTATACTGTTTTTAAAAATTATTCCCCGTAATTATCATTTTGGGGTTTAATTATTTTAATTATGGGAATAAAAATATCTTTAGGCCGATATGTGCCTTGGGTGCCCCATTTGTTTAGTTGGATATGCTTCGGCATACCGGTGTTGCTCCGCGGCTGATTACCGGCGGTAACACACTATCGTTCGAGGATTCCAATCTAAATTATTATATTGTTTTTGATTATCATAGAATAAATGATTTATCAACTGATTCTGTTTTGGACTAATGGTAAAATGCGGTTTTGATTCAGTTTCTGATTTATGATGATACTTACTTTGTTGTTAAATATCAAAGGTGGTATTAATATAGATTAATGATGTTGACTTCATTATGGGATGTTGTGAGCATCAAAGTTCGTATTGATATCTAATTTGATATGACAACAAAATAGGTATTAATATCAAGAGTTCGGTTTTGAGTAAAGTTTTATGATTCATTCCATAATTATTATTTCTTGTTATTGTTGTTTATGATATTTCCGTAAACACTATTTTACGAGCTCGTCAAGATTCAAAGTATTGCTGAAGCATTTCGCTCAAAAATATCAAAATGGTTTTTAACACGATTAAGGAACCAATTCTGGGGTTCCTCAACTAAAATTTTATGATTCAGTAATATGATTTCAAATATTCTGCTCTAATGCAGATGTCAGTTTAATATCAAAAAGGCCCAATATATGTTATAACGATCTTGCTGAGCATTTCTTTCGCTCATACTTGCTTGTTTTCAAATTTAACCCTCAGTGAGGACTAACTTGCGCTGTTTAGCCACGTAATTCGAGGAAACAAAGAAGAAGCTTTTGGAAGGTGGTTGGTCCAGGGTTGCGCACTAGTGTAAGTTTTATTATATAAAGTTGTTTGTATTGTATTATATTATAGTTGTATATTTTATTTGGGCCTAGTATACTTCATTTCGAAGTTATACTAGTGGGTTTAGTTTTGAGTTGGAATTTGTTGAAAAGAGTTTTAAAAGGAAAAGAAAGTGAATTTTTTTTTATGGAATTTGGATATCTTGTTTCTAGAACTGTAACCTTAAAAGATCTTGGATTAGTTTGGGGTCATAAATGATAAATATCTTCCGCTGGCATTTGCATTTTGATTTAACAGGTTAATTTGGATTGAGGTTTTATAGTGACGACCAAATCCTCTAACCCCGGATTTGGGGGCGTTACAATTTGGCTAATTTTGAATTTCAAAAACAATCTATCTATGGAAATTCAAATTAAGATATTACCATGATTTTCTCATATCACTTATTATTTATAATATTTTTGAATTTTGAATTTTAAATTACTTATCTTTGGAAAATATCAACCAAAAACAAATTGTGCATAATTGTCTCTGGTCTGTTATACTCTCTTTCTCTCTCGCTCAATCTCCTCCACATCTCTCTCATATTTTGGTAACTTCCTCATTATAAGTAAAACCAACAAAATCAAATCATACATGATCTGCTCCTTTATTTACTATATTTTTAAATTTTAGATTTCAAATTACTTATCTATAGAAATTACCACTCCTTGATTTCTAAATTGAGTTAAATTAGATTGATATACACGTCAGTTACCCTTCTTCTCTCAAATTTCAAATCTCAGAATCTCATTTTCTCTCTCCTTTTTGCAGGTTACATGTAGATTTTAATTGAGTTTCATTTGTTAATGCAACACAATGAACAAACCGGTTAGTACATCATATTTTTTCTTTTTCCGTTTTTCATTTAATTCGTCTCTGAACTCCATTCTTTATGTAATTTTAATATTGTTTTTATATTGATAATATGTTTGTACTATTATTCTGTACATATATTAGTTTAGGCAAAAAATAAATATGGGTTGATTAATTCTATAGCAGTGGTTATAGAATCACGAATGAAGGTATGTACACCAACTGTTTGATTTTATATCTCAAACATCTCGGTTACAAAAATTTGAGTACTTATGTGGTTTGTATTTTTATCAGATGATCCGAAGAATGGCCATTTAAGAGAGCTGGAAGGTGCAAATGATAGGTTGATGTTATGCATAGATGATCTTCTTGATTATGAGAGTTTAAGCAACGCCATTAGTGGTTGTGATGGTGTTTTCCACTATGCTTCTCCTATCACCGATGATCATGTACGTGCATATTTAATTTTTAAAGATTTTGATGATGATCTGGCCTGATAATGGTGGTGACATTATGTGTGCAGGAACAAATGATGGACCATCTTTTATTGGAACCAGAAATGTGATTGTTGCATCCGCGGAAACAAAAGCACGACGAGTAGTCTTCACTTCATCAATTGGAGCAGTTTACATGTACCCTAACAGAGACCCTGATGAGGTCATTAATGAAGATTGCTGGAGTGATCTTGAATTCTGCAATCCATCAAGGTAATTAAACTTTAGTGTCATGATCTGTTTTTCAGTATAACATCGTGATAAACCAGTAGGTTTATTTCATTTGGTTGTAAATTGAGTTTTATTATGCAGAACCGGTACCGCTACGGAAAAGCAGTGGCAGAAAAGTCTGCATGGGAGGAGGCAAAATAGAGAGGAGTAGACATGGTGGTGACCAGTCCAGTTTTGGTGCTTGGTCTATTGCTGCAGCCCACTGTAAAATCCAGCATCGTTCATATTCTCAAGTACCTCACCGGCTCAGCCAAGACTTATGTCAACTCATTCTGGTAATCTGGTTACGCTACATGCATATAGGAAAATGTTCAGAGACACTTTGATGATTAATCATTAGATACATATGTGTAAATTGATAAACCAGTAGGTTTAGTTCATTTGGTTGTAAACTGATTTTTATTATCCAGAACTGGTCTGCTACGGAAAAGCAGTGGCAGAAAAGTCTGCCTCGGAGGAGGCAAAAGAAAGAGGAGTAGACATGGTGGTGATCGGTCCAGTTCTGGTGCTTGGTCCATTGTTGCAGCCCACTGTAAATGCCAATATCGTTCATATTCTCAAGTACCTCACCAGCTCAGTGAAGACTTATGTCAACTTGGTTTGGTAATCTGGTTACACATACATGCATATAGGCAAACGTTTAGAGACACTTTGCTGGTTAATCATTAGCTACAGCATTTGTATAATCCTAATAAGTGATATTGATTATTTTTATATGGTTGAACACATAATAGATATTGAGTTGATGGTTGTTTGTAAATATATTATATACTGGTATAAAGATATAGTTTTTCCTGTTTTTATTTTCACTAGAAATTCATTCTGAAATTGGAGGTGCAAGATGTCAAAGATAAGAAGAAGACCATGAAGACTATCTCCACTCTTTCAGGTATCCGATATTCATATGATTTTTATTAAATAATTGTGACACTTTCCCCTTCTTTTGAAAATTCAGTAAGGAACAAGAGGTTGGGGGCTTATGAAAATTCTGAAAAATATTAGATGCCGACTTTGAGATGCCAACCACACTTTATACCACACTTTGAGGAACAAGAGGTTGAAAATTCTGAAAAATATTGCAATGGAATAAATGGATCTGGTTGAATATATTTTTTTGAAACATACTTTCATGTGATTTTTCTGTATTCATTTGTATTCTTTGATCCTTACCAGTGTGAACTTGTGCTCAGCAAGAGTCGCTCTAAGAGTAACAGATAGCAAAACTGAAGCAGTGGATCTTAGGACTCACTATTTAAGATACTTGGGTGATTTTACTTATAAAATTTAGTATTTAGTAAGTTGAATAGTTGTCTGGGCTGCTATTTTTATAAAATAATTGTGCTAAAATTTGTTAATTTTTTATTATGACATAACACGATCTTAATAAGTTGAATAGTTTTCTGGCCTGTTTAGTATTTCATAATTTGAATGTTGCAGATATGTATTTAGTAGGCCTGTTTAGGGATATTGACGAATATTAATTATGCCAATAAAACCAGGTACGCAAAAATGGGTTAGAAGTTCTTTATGTGGGCTGGTAAACAAGAAAACTTTCCGCATACAGTGAAATCGTATCATTTGATGATGAATTTTTTTGCGATTCTGAGGAATATAAAGCTGTGCAGATTAGTTGATGAAATGATCGAGAAAGGATTACCGACAACTGCACGAACGTTCAACATTGTAATATGTACCTGTGGTGAAGCAAGTTTAGTTAGAAAAACTTAGAAAGATTTGTTAAGTTGAAGTCATTTAGTTATAGGCCATTTAAGCATTCTTTCAATGCAATTTTATACTCCCTTATTATAGTGAAACAGTACAAATTGATTGAGTGGGTGTACCAGCAGATGTTGATCGAAGGTCATGATTTGGATACATTGACTTATAATGTTTTAATGGTTGCAAAATATAGGCTCGAGAAGCTTGAACAATTCCACAGACTACTAGAAGAAATGGGTAGGAATGGATTTTCTCCTGATTATTATACATTTAACATCCTTCTTCATGTTCTTGGAAAAGGTGACAAACCACTCGCATCACTTAATCTTTTGAACCAAATGAAGGAAGTTGGCACTGATGCAAGTGTTCTTCACTTCACTACATTGATAGATGGGATGAGTAGAGCTGGAAATTTGGATACGTGCAAATATTTTTTTACTGAGATTACTAAATATGGATGTTCACCAGATGTGATTTGTTAATTACACTGTTATTATTACAAGATTTTATTGTCGCAGGAGAGCTGGAGACAATCAGAAATATTTTACTAAGATGATTGTCAAAGGCCACGTCCCAAATGTCTTTACCTACAATTCAATGATCCGTGTGCTTTGCATGGCAGGGATGTTTAAGGAGGCCTGTATGATGCTTGAAGATATGGAATCCAGAGGGTGTAATCTAAATTTTCTCGTGTATAATACCCTGGTTAGTTACTTGCGGAATGCTGGAAAGATTTCTGAAACTAATGAAGTTATAAGAGTTATGGTGAGAAAGGGGAGGTATGTTGATCTCATATCAAAGTTCAAGCATTATAGAAGATGCTAAGGCGGCTAACTATGCAGAATTCAACTGTAAATTTATAAGAGTACTTATTGGTCTAGATATACCTGCTGCTTCTTTTTTATACTGTGTAAGTTTAGCTATGTCATTATTTAACAAGTTGAATCTTTAATAAGGGCTAAAAAATGTGTATAAGGAGTATAGATTGTTACATAAATAGATTTTATGCAAGTTTAGGTTATTAAGGATGTTAGGTCACACACATTGTAGAGGGGGTGAATACAGTGTAAAGTACAATCAAATCGAACTTTAATATCTCAAGTAACAGAAAACAAACTTTATTGAAACAATAAACTCTGTTACAGTATGGAACTGTTACCTCTCAGTGATGAACAAATATCACGAGAGCTGCTAGGGTTACAATGAATAATCTTCTCGAATATGATAACACTTATAGTGTAAACCCTATGTCTATGTTTATATACTACACAGTTACAAGATAATCTCTAATTGATATGGAATATAATTCTGCTTCGTAAAATATATCAATCAGATATCTTTTCTTCCAAGTATTCTATTCTTCATAAAATTCCTTCTTCATGCATATCTCTTCTTATGTTTATCTCGATCTTCTTTCCTTTAATCAGCTACTGTCCTTATCTGAACGTCCTTCAAGCACTTAAGTTCTGATATCCATCTTCTGATGATTATCTCCTGATAATATAAGTACTGATATCCTTAAGTCCTGACTTCCAGTAAGTACTGATTTATCCTGTTTAAGTAAGATCTGAAAACTAAACATAAATCATATTAACCATGACATTATCAAATATATCTAACAATCTCCCCCAACTTGTAAATTAGCATAATATACAAGTTTAACAAATATTTGATGATGTCAAAAACATTAAGTACAAATGCATGAGAATTAGACTATATAACTACAACTTACAGTCCTTAAAGCTTTACCAATATTTAACTTCTGATAACAGCTTCAGTCTGTACAAATATCAGAATTTAAGCAGTTGTAGATCTTGACTTGGCTTCATCTTCTGATCTCTCTGATGTCAGGAGTTGTTCTGAGATAGTTCTTCAACAAACATCTCTCAGCATATCTAAGTTCATCAATCATCCTCCTTTTAGCATCTTTAAGCTCTGCAGTATCTTCACCAATTTGAAAGATTGCAGCCCTGAGATCATTAATCTTAGCTTTTCTTATATCCTGATCCAGTCTGATCAAATAAGCTTTATCAGACTCAAGATTGAATTCCACAGCCCTGTAACCCAGAAAAGTAGTTATAATCTCAGCAGTATTGGGCTTCATTTCAACTATATCACCCTTGTGATCTCTGTACTTTGGAACATATGTGCTGTCAGACTTAACAGGATAAAGCCTTTTCTGTCTCTGAATCTGATCCTTCAAATAGTTTGCAGTACTTTCTGTCAATCTGTCATCCACTTGAAGTAAGAATAGTACATGCTCCAATTCTTCAAAATACTTCAAAGGAATGGCATTTTGCCTTATATGATAAACCCTACCATCTGTCATGAAGTACAACAAGATGTGTTCTTTCAAGTAGGTATGGTAAACCATTTGTACAGATTCCAGTTGATTCAATCTCTCAGGAGTTGCTCCAATACCTGGTTCACTCAAGGAAGTTGGATCATTGGTAGTGTTCTGTATTCTTCTTTCATCAGCACTTCCCAATCCAGTTTTATCTCTTGCTTCCTTTCCAGTAACTACTCTTGCTTCAAAACCACTTGCAACAGTCTTCAAAGGTTGAGTCTGTTTTGCTTTAGTGAATCCTGGTAGGAGTTTCTTTGATCTATCTTCTGATTTCAAGTTAACTTGAGCTGTGTCAGAGGTTACTTGCTTCTTCAAAATATCAGAACTTACTGTCTCTTGACTCTGAACAACTTGAGCCATGTCAGAGGTTGTCTTAAAAACTTTTCTTGAAGTCAGAGCAAGATCATCCTTTTCATCAGTGATTTCTTCATTCACAGGAGGCACATAAACCTTGATAGGTTCACCAACCTTTTCTTTACCCTTGGATCTTGGATCTATCTGCGGTTGTGATTTAGCCAATATTGCTTCAGTATTTGTCCTTTCTTTCTTTGAGTTTTGGAAGTATCTTTTTACCAGAAGCTTCAGATTTAGATGTGACTTTCTCTGATTTAAGTCTGGGTTCTTCTTCTATTAAACTCTCCAAGTCCATTCCTGGATTTTCCTGAAGAAATAACTGTCTTGACATTTCTTCATCAAGATCTAAAAGTTCATCAGAACTTATCCTTTTACCAGTAGCAGAACTAATTCTTTTCCCAGTATCAGAACTTGTCCTGTGACTTGTGATTTCAGCTTTTCGTGATGAGAAATCTCTACCTTGACTATGACCTCTACCCATTCCTGAGTTTCCTTGATCATCCTTCTCATCATCCTTCCCTTTCAGTGTCTTGTCAGTCTTGCATTTGGACTTAATTACTTTCTCCCCCTTTTTGGCATCAGCAGGTAGTAGAAGAGAGACAAGCAATTCCACTGAGGCTTGGATTTCAGTAAGTTGAGATTGCTGAGAAGCTTGATTTTTCAGAATATCATCAATCTGAGCTTGTTGTTTCTCTTGAGTCTTCTTAATATAAGCAATCCTATCAAAGGTAGGTTTGAAGAACTGTTTCTTATCAATCTTGTGAACTTGATCTTGTTTGATAAATTCTTCCCGAATCTTGTGTAGCTCTGCATGAGTAGTTTAATGAAGACCTTGTAGATGTTTAGTACTCAATGCAGTGACTCTAAGCTGTGTTTTGAAATCATCAGTAATTAACATCTCATCAGCTTTAGTCAAGTGCTCAGCAAGATGCTTTGTAGTTGGAACACAGGAAACTGAGTTCCATTTCTTAGTCCACTCCTGTCCTACAGGAGTTTCACTCCAAGGCACTGGTGCTTCTCCGGTAACAAACTTCTTAACAAGTTCAGATTTAAGAATAGTTTGTGGAGGGACATGTCCTGAAGGACCTGCTTCATCAGCATCTGCATTTGGAGCAGCATCACCAGTATCTCCAGCATTTGCAGCATCAGAACTTACAGAATCAGTATCTTCTGATAAAACAACAGTGTGAGTAGCAATGGAGGCTTCAGCATCCTCTAATTGCTGATCTGGTTCTAAATTTGAGTGAAAATGACCATAATAAATCAGATGAGTAAGTACTGATAAAGGAAAATCAGAACTTAAGTTAAAACAGAATTTATATGGTCTTCAGAATATGAATATGTATCAAGATTTATCAATGCATTACAATTTATCTCAGAGATAAGATCTTGAAACAAAAACAAATTTCGTTAATATATCAAGAGAATACATTCATGAAATTTAAATTACATCAAAACTTTTTACAAGATTGCCCTAAGCTGTTAAACCTAACGTCAACAGCCTTTGTCCTAGCTCAAGAAGCAGGGCAAGGCTGATGATGAAGAAAAACAGGAAGAAGAAAAGAAATCATTTCTTCTTCCTACTATCAACAAACAGAATAGCGAGTCGAATGATTCGCTCTTGCTGGCGGAGAGCTTCCAGCCTTTCCTCCTCCAATCGCTCCAGATGGCGATGGTAGTCCATGTAGAAGAACAGGAGGTGGGTAAGTACCTCCTGGGGAACGGAGTCCCATATCTCATCAGGAATGGCAGTAACGTGCCATTCCTGCTGCCAATCGGCACAGCTCAGCTCCATGTTGAATGTTTCGTAGTTCAAAAACATATTGTAATTGACCATGATGTTTTTGATATAAAGATCATGAAGGTGAGTTTGTGATAAAAGATTTGATGGGAAGGCTGATGTGAAGTGGTTGCTTATATAGGCAAGAGAATGTCAGGAGACGCAAAGAAATTTAATGCTGACAGGTAGAATTAACTCTACCTCGTCTCCCCAGACTTGGAAAAAGAAAAACATTCATTGGAAAGGGAAAACATGGTTTAATGCGCACAAGAAGCAAGTAAAAGTTGACTGTTCATGTAAAGTACCACTATCCCTAAATATAGTGACTGTTAATCTTCCACTTCAACATATTCAGGTTTAAACTGAGACTGTTTTTAAATTTTATCCACAAATAAGTCAAGTAAAGAATCAGACTTTAATATCAGAACTTAGACTTATATCAGAACTTAACGGTCATCAGAACATAATTTCTTAACTCGAAAAATGAATGCCTATCTTAGTAAGTCCTCACATAAATTCTGATTTATATTCTTCAGAACTTAATCATCAGAACATGCAATCAGAACTTGTCCTCAGAATTTGTGCAATGTGACACAATAACTGTTCATCTAACACAACATAGATCACCACAGTGATTTTCATCATTCATATGGAGTGTTTAGTGTATGCATTAAGCTAAATATCAGACAAGGAGTAAAGTCTGATTCACTTCAGTACATCTTAGAAATAAGGCATAACTAAAACTTTGCTAAAGAGCTGTCATTATGCTGAAACCTACTGTTGAATGAGTTCATGCTTGAGTCCACCTCAACTATTTTGTGCTAATTTTATGCATCTTTTTAAATTCCAGTTTACAGTGGCTTCTCAGTATAAGTGAGTCACGACTGCTTATCAGAATTTATGCTATTATCAGAGTATTTCTCCAGTAATCATAGAGTGTGAAAAGTCACCAAGAAAATATTTTGCTTTTCTGATGCATATTTACTTAATACCAGCAATGCACTTGGGTCATTCCTTCCACATTTGTACTCTAGATCTCAAAGGAGTACCTGATGTTTAATCCTTGATTCTTTTTCCTTTTCTTTTGATAAGTGGGGTTTATCAGCACTTAGTACATCCAAACAGATTTACTAGCATCAGAACTCAACAGATGAGAAGCAATATTCTAGTTTGTGACTTAGTAATAAGATAAACAAAGTAAACTCAACTAAGCTCAATATCAGAATTTGCTTATGTCAATGAATTTCCACAGAAATAATTACTTCTAACATGGGATCCCTTGTTTATTGAAGACTACTAAGTCAGTATTTAGCACAGATAACCTCATAGGATTGAATAGTTACACAAACAGACATATCATTTTTAGAGTTTAGAAACATATATCAGACAACAGTCAGTACTTAAGCACATTTTTCAATTAAGCACAGAATACACAAAGAGAGTAAATTCTATAAATACTGATCATAAAGTCTGATGCATCAGAACAAAACTAAGCAGATTTAGAGAAAGAACCTGAAACCATTCAAAGTTCATTTACCAATCTTGTAAAAGTAGCTTCACACAATGGTTTTGTGAAGATATCTGCTAGTTGTTGATCTGTTGGAACAAAGTGCAATTCCACTGTACCTTCATCCACATGTTCCCTGTTGAAGTGATATCTGATGCTGATGTGCTTTGTCATAGAGTGTTGAACTGGATTACCTGTCATAGCAATAGCACTTTGATTATCACAGTAAATAGGGATTTTGAAATATGTTAACCCATAATCCAGTAACTGATTCTTCATCCAAAGAATCTGTGCACAACAGCTTCCTGCAGCAATATATTCTGCTTCTGCAGTTGATGTGGAAATTGACTTTTATTTCTTGCTAAACCAAGAAACCAATCTGCCTCCAAGAAATTGGCAGCTTCCACTTGTGCTTTTCCTGTCAATTTTGCAACCTGCAAAATCTGCATCTGAGTAACCTATTAGTTTAAAATCTGATTCTTAGGGATACCACAATCCCAGATCAGCTGTTCCCTTAAGATACTTGAATATTCTTTTTACAGCTGTTAAGTGAGGTTCTCTTGGATCTTCTTGAAATCTTGCACAAAGACAGGTAGCATACATGATATCAGGTCTACTAGCAATTAGATAGAGTAGAGAGCCAATCATACCTCTGTAATCAGTAATATCTACTGATTTACCAATATCCTTGTCCAGTTTTGTTGCAGTGGCCATGGGAGTGGAAGCACTTGAACAATCTTGCTTTCCAAATTTCTTCAGCAAGTTTCTGGTGTACTTAGTTTGACAAATAAAAGTGCCTTCTTCATTCTGCTTGACTTGAAGGCCCAGAAAATAGCTAAGTTCCCCCATCATACTCATCTGATACCTTGACTGCATCAGTTTGGCAAACTTCTTGCAAAGTCTGTCATTTGTAGACCCAAAATGATATCATCAACATAAATCTGGACCAGAAGTAAGTCCTTTCCATGGTTGAGGTAGAACAGTGTTTTGTCTATAGTTCCTCTGTTAAATCCACTTTCCAGAAGAAACTGAGCTAAAGTCTCATACCATGCTCTAGGAGCTTGCTTAAGTCCATAAAGTGCTTTATCAAGCCTGTAGACATAATCTGGATGTTTGGAATCAACAAAGCCTGGAGGTTGTTCAACATATACTTCCTCCTCCAATTCTCCATTGAGAAAAGTACCTTTCACATCCATTTGAAAGACAGTAAACTTTTTGTGAGCAGCATAAGCCAAAAATATCCTTATGGCTTCTAACCTAGCAACTGGTGCAAATGTTTCATCATAATCAATTCCCTCCTATTGAGAATATCCTTTTGTAACCAGCCTTGCCTTATTCCTTATAATTATGCCATCACTGTCAGTTTTGTTTCTGAACACCCACTTTGTACCAACAACAGATCTATTCTTTAGTCTTGGCACTAGGGTCCAGACTTTGTTTCTTTCAAATTCATTTAACTCTTCCTGCATTGCTTGCACCCAATCAGCATCTTGAAGAGCTTCTTCCACTTTCTTTGGCTCAGTCTGAGAAAGAAAAGAATTGTAAAGACATTTGTTTGAAGTACCTGTTCTAGTTCTGACACCTGCATCAGGATTTCCAATTATCAAATCAGGTGTATGTGATTTAGTCCACTTCCTTGCAGATGGAAGGTTTTCTCTAGAACTGGATGCTCCCCCATGATTCATGTTGTCTTCAACTTCATTTTATGATGCTCCCCCTGAAACTATGCTCTCTGAGTTGGATTCTTCAGAATTTAGATTTACAGAACTATCAGAACTTGGCTTATCAGAACTTGACGAATCAGAACTTGAAGAGCCAGATGTATGTTCTGATGCTTCTTGAGATGTGGTAAGATCTTGAGTATGCTCCCCCTGCATAGGTGCATCTTCCTTTGGCGTAGTCACCACAGTTTTAATAACATCAGAGTTTAATCCATCAGAGTTTACAGTATCAGAACTTAGATTGTCAGGATTTTCAGTATCAGAATTTGAGTCTTCATTTGTAAATCTCAGCTGTTCATGATCAATAAAATCTTCAAGTCCAGTAATCTTCTTGTCATCAAAAGAGACATTGATAGATTCCATGACCATTCTTGTTCTCAGATTAGAGACTCTGAAGGCTTTTGTGGAAAGTGGATATCCAACAAAGATTCCTTCATCAGCTTTTAGATCAAATTTGGATAGCTGTTCAGGATGAGTCTTGAGAACAAAACACTTGCATCCAAATACATGAAAATACTTCAGATTTGGCTTCTTTTTCTTCACCATCTCATATGGTGTCTTTCCTTGCTTGTTAATGAGTGTTGCATTTTGAGTAAAACAAGCAGTCTGCACAGCTTCAGCCCGGAAATAGGTTGGAAGCTTTGCTTCTTCAAGCATTGTACGTGCAGCTTCAATGAGAGTTCTATTCTTCCTTTCAACAACTCCATTTTGCTGTGGAGTTCCAGGAGCAGAAAATTCCTGCTTAATTCCATGGTTTTTGCAGAACTCTTCCATTATCAAATTCTTGAACTCAGTGCCATTATCACTCCTTATGGTTTTCACAGAATCTTTGACCAATTTATCCAAATGTTTGACATGATCAATCAAGATAGATGCAGTTTCACTTTTTGTGTGCAAGAAATACACCCATGTGTATCTCGTGAACTCATCCACTGTGACGAACGCATATTTCTTCTTTGCAATAGACATGACATTCATTGGACCAAATAGATCAACATGTAGTAGATGATAAGGCTCAAGAATTGATGATTCAGTCTTGCTCTTGAATGAAGATTTTCTTTGTTTGGCCTTCTGACAAGAATCACAAAGGCCATCAGGAGCAAATACTGACTTTGGCAGTCCTCTCACAAGATCTTTCTTGACCAGCTCATTTATATTGTTGAAATTTAAATGAGAGAGTTTCTTGTGCCAATTCCAGCTTTCTTCAATTGATGCTCTACTCATCAGACAGATTGCAGAACCATCAGTACTTGTTGAAAGCTTAGATTCATAAATGTTACCACACCTGTATCCTTTCAGAATAACTTTTCCTTTAGATTTACTCACAACTTCACAGTGTTCTTCAAAGAAATCAACATGATAACCTCTGTCACAGATTTGACTTATACTCAGCAGATTATGTTTAAGTCCTGATACCAGAGCTACTTCTTTAATGATGACATTCCCAAGATTGATATTGCCATATCCCAAAGTTTTTCCAATATTGCCATCTCCATAAGAAACACTTGGGCCAGCTTTCTCCATAAAGTTTGATAGCAGGGCTTTATTTCCAGTCATATGTCCTGAACATCCACTATCCGGAACTAGGATATATTTCCTGTTGCCCTGCAATCACAAAGACCACTAATGATTAGTTTTAAGGACCCAGACTTGCTTGGATCTTTTGGCCTTATCAAGTTTGTTAACATTTACAGCGGATTTAGCATCAGAGTTTATGTTAACATTTTTTATATCAGAATTTACACTATCAGACTTTGTATCAGAATTTACACTAGAAGGAACAATGGAAACTTTCTTTAAAGAAGGTTTTGTTTGATAATAATCATAGTACAAACTATGATATTCCTTACAAGTATAAATGGAATGCCATAAACTACCACAATGAAAACAAGGATTTTGTGGCTTATATCTAACATACTGACTCTTAACTCCTGACTTTGAAAGTAAGGAGTTTATGTTCTTATTCTTCCTGCAAAAAGAAGCCAGATGGTTAGAACTTCCATAGTTATGACACGTTTTCCTTGGAGCTTCAGGAACAGGCTTATAATCATTGCTTTTATTCACACCTTCCTTTCCATTCCTATTTTTCCTAGGTAATTTTACCTTGTTTGTATTCTTAACATCTTTCAGCTTATGCTTAAGCTGCTTCTTAGTCATTAAGCCTATGTTTACTTCAGCTGTCTTTTCCTGTTTTAGTTTGTCAGAAGTTAATCCCTCTTTAACTTCTGATTTCTCATTATCAGACTTTACAGTTACAAACTTAACAGGTTTTAATTTTGGCTTTTGCTTAACAACAGGCTTAATTTCTACAGTTCATTTATCATTCTTATCTTCTCCATAACCTAAGCCCTCTTTCCAATTTTCACTACTTAGCAAATTTTGAGTTGTTCTGCCAGAGTTAGTCCAAGTCCTGATTATCTCTCTTTCCTTTTCTAACTCAGTTTTTAGAGATTCATTCATTTTTAGCACTTCATCCCTAACATAAAAAGCATCATCTCTATCCTTCTGAGTTTGATGGAACATAACTAACTCTTTTTTTAAGAAATCATTTCTTTTCTTAAAAGCAAGATTTTTAGAAGTTAATCTTTCACATGTTAAAGTTTGATCTCTATAACTAACAAACATGGTTTTAAGATATCTTCTCAACTCATTAATATCATCAGTATGAAAAGCATAAGTAGTCTGAGGTACCTTTGTTTCAGCAGCTTCAGAACTGCTCTCAGCACTTTCTTTATCAGCATTTGCCATCAAAGCATAGTTCTCCTCACTTTCAGAGTCTGAGATGTTTGTCCAGCTTTTCTTCTTTGTGACAAGAGCCTTGCCTTTGTCACCCTTCACTTTCTTACAATCAGGAGATATGTGGCCTTTCTCACCACAGTTATAGCATTTGACATTGGTATAATCTCCTATATCAGACTTTCCTCCTCTGCCCTCAGATCTTCTGAAATTCTTCTTATCAGAACTTGTGCCTTTCCTGGAAAACTTCTTTCCCTTCCTGAACTTTCTGTATGCAATCTTTGTGATCCCTTTCACCATAAGAGCACACAGCTTCATCATCTCCTCATCAACATCAGTCTCAGGCAAGCTTTCAGAATCTGAGTCATCATCACTTTCAGAACTTGATGACTCAGTATCAGACTTTGTGAAAAGAGCTTTACCCTTGTCTTTCCTTGAGGTAGCTGTTAGGGCGAAATCACGCACTAATATTCATGCAAGTATACGCGTTCGCAAGTAATATAGAATACTTTCTAGTTCGTTCCCTCAGAGACTCAAACTAATTTATTGTCTAATTTAACTCACTCACCAATGTATGACTACTTCTCAATATTAAGATAATAACACTTAAAATTGTTGATTAAATATTAACTATAATTAACTACTTAATTAACCACTTAACTAACACTTCAAATTATCAAATATAAAACACTCATGAGATCACAACTTCATTATTACTTCCTTCTATAGCCATTGTTATTACCTTTAGCATGTGACAGTGATGATATTAATCGAATAACACGAAACTGATAAAAGCCAACTTTCATTGTACTAATACCATTCTACCAAACATCCACAATTAAGATAGAAGTTGAATAGTCATCAATTATGTTGAGTTCCTATATGTCTACAGAAATTGACAACACAACGATTTAAGCACAAGTTATCCCTTTTTGATTACATAGGGCAAATAAAACTGTTAGAGTTACCCACTAATCATGCACAACGTACATGAACCTATGCTAGCATGGCAAGTTCTAAATCTCAAGATCCACCATCGCTTCACAAGAGATTAACACCCTATCTTATATGTTCGCGACGCACATAAGACGAATACGCACAACCAATACTAGATATCATACAATCATCACATACTAAAGTATTAAACAATTAACTAAAGAATTCCATAATAAATCCGTTGCAACCCCATGATCACGATTAGCCCATAATAGAACTTATCGCCATCATGGGTTCATATGAAATCATGATAAACAAACACAAGAAAATAATAACTAAACTAATTATATTAAAATAGAGTACGTCACAAGAGTAAATAAGTCAAAGCAAGAAAACTAGCATCCAACGTTACAACGAAACAAGAATCACAAGAGTATATGCTTCCTCTTCGTTGCTGTGTGCTAAATCGGTCTTCTTCCTTATCTCTTTCGCTTCTTGCGCAAAACACAATCTAAAACATAATCTCCTCTTAATTCTCTGTGAAAACGTCTCAAATCTACCTATATAATAGTCTCATAAAATTCAGATTACATAGAAGTGGAAGCCAAACAGAAGTAGAAGTCTAAAATAATATATCTTTTCCCCCCGACCCTGCGCGGCCGCTCAGCATAGCTGCGCGGGCGCGCAAGGCTGCTGCGCGGCCGCTCAGCATTGCTGCGCGGGCGCGCAGGCCTCTACTGGAAAAAATCCAGGTTTGCTCCGTTTCTTCGCCGTAATCTGCCCGTTCTTTTCCTCTCGCAATGGTGAACACATGCCAAGGCTTATTCTTGATGATTCCTCCTCCGAAATGCAACTAATACCCTGAAATGCATAAACACTAGAAAAACGCATCAAATACACAAAATACTTGATTTCAAGACACCAATTTAAGCCATTTTAAGACGTTCTAAGTGGTATAAAATGCCACTTATCACACCCCCAAACTTAAATCGATGCTTGTCCTCAAGCGTCACAGACTCAAAAACAAATAAAAATATGCATGAATGCAATCTATATGACAATGCAACGATCCCCCTTACTACAATTAACCAACCAAATTGTCACGTCTCAACGAACGCAGTTAGACACTAAAGATCAATAAACTCATGCAAACGGACATACAGCCAGAAACGTGGTGTGTGCAAATGCTTAACAGATATGCTTCGGAACTAGACCAATTACTATGACTAGACTATCCTCAAGGCAATCCTACGATTAGACAAAGAATAAAAATTCTAGGCACAAAGTGATATACAACACTACAAGAACTCTGGAGCTTACTACGGAATCGTGCTTCTTATTTACAACTCAAATGCTTATTTGACCGTGCAATGAGTGAGGTCCACAAAAGACTTATACAATGGTATCCATGTAACGAGCGTTAGGTTAGCGGATCCCAGACTCTAAAAGCCTTAGGTCACTAGGCACAAAGTCCCCCAAGAACTTAATAACTCGAATACCAAAGAGCCCACTCTTGATCAATTATGCAAAAAAAAAAAAAAAATTTCTCTGAGCAAGTGCGTTTCGCTCCATCTTGCTCAACCCTAGACTACTCGCATAACATGCGAGCCGGCTACTAGCCATTTGACGCCTAGCCACAAATTCCATTTTTACTCCATTTTTTTTCTTTTTCATGCCTTTACCACTAAGAACCTATTATCAGATTCTAAGCATAATAAATAGATTATCCTCGAAAATAATCAGATCATAACAACAATCTAGTCCTTAAGCATTCTCTAAGATTTAGTGAAAATACAAGTGCTTCTAGCATGCATATCAACCTACACAACTTAATATCACTTTAATGCTATCACTACACTCGCATCAATATCACAATTCAGTCGATAAATCATTGCAAAAGGGATCATGGTATATGCATGAGCTATATGATATGACAAACAAATAAAGCTATATAAAAAAAACTATATGGCAAGAATTATGCAACTATATGAACTAACTATCATGAATATGCAGCTATATGACACACACAAAATATTCCTTAACTACCACCCCGAAACTTAAAATCTTCACTGTCCCCAGTGAAGGTAGTAGAAAGGAACACAGGTTATACCTACTCGGAGTCATCATCATCACCCTCAGTTGGTGGAGTATCAGGCGGCGGGTATGCAGAGTCCTCACCAAAAACTGGCCACTGGATATCAGCTCCAAGGCCTCGAAAAGCAGTCCCTAACGCAAGAGTGAGCTCCTGAGCAAACCTGCTCTACGTCTCATACATGGCATCCATCCGCCGTGAAAGCCTCCTATACTGGGCATCACCCATCCCAGCACCCTCCTGAGCTCTCGAAGAACTAGCCTCACCACGCCCTGGCCTGGCCATAGTAGCACCTCGTGCTGGACGCCCTCCTGGAAGACGATAACCCAGCCCATGCTCCTCAGGCTCACCACCGGTCCACTCCTGCATCCCATTCAGAGTGCCAGAATCTATCGGAGCTGCTGGCAACTGCAACTGCTCATGAGCCGGCCAGTTCACTCCTACTGCTCGGCATAGCTTTGTAACCGTGGATGCATAAGGGATGTTCATATGCTTTGCTCCCCTCAAAAACTTCAGAATTCCTTGGTAGATAAACTCACCAAGGTCCACATAGTATTCCTCATTCAGAATTCCCCACAACAGCTGTGCTCTCTCAACTGTGACCTCGTGTGCATGTGAAGAAGGAAAAATATTAGCACATATAAATGCATTCCATGCACGGGCATACCTGTTCATGGCGATCGCCGGAAAGTGACGATACTCATTATTGGCTGGACTGCGGTTCCAAACTGTGCCCGGTCGACAGAGAGTCGCACAAATCAAATCCAAGTCAAAGTCCTCAGCAGTCTTTTCATTCCAGTTCTCCTCCTCGGGCTTCCTCTCTCGCTGTCCAATCACACGGCGAATCGCCGCAGGATGATAATCAACCGTCAGCCCACGAACTACAGAAAACCCATTCTTTTCAGCCTTCACGTTCGCGTAGAACTCGCGAACAACACTCATCGGTACTGCTTCGGGCGACTCACAAAAAGCTATCCACCCCTTCTCTGCAATCATGGGCAACAACTCACCATCCCTCCCTGATGGTAAAAACCCCCTCTCCTTCAAAATCGGCTTCCCCAACAGCCTAGTGTACTCCTCCTCCGCAGCTCTGTCAGTTAACCGAGGCCTTGCAGCAGTACCCCTTGATGAATCAGCAGTAGGAACTGTGCTGCTGCTGTCAATAGTGCGTGCTCTCTTGGGTGCCATTGATTTGTGAATAAAAGTGTGTAAGAACTAATTTTTGATGTTTATGAGAGGGTTTAAGTGTAGGAAGTTTGTGGGAGATATGTAGGATAGGTGTATGTATATATAGGGTGTGGAGTAGGTTAAATTAGATTAGGAGTGGGTTTGAGGGATAAAATCATGGAGTAATGGGAAAAGAATTCGTGGGTTTATGGGCTGTGATGGGTTTTTGTGTTTTTGTTTTTTGTTTTTTTTTTCCTGAACTGTAAAAAAAATTTCTGGAACTCGACCCCTGCGCGGCCGCTCAGCATTTCTGCGCGGGCGCGCAGCAAGCTGCGCGGGCGCGTAGAGGGTCTCTGGAATTTTTTTTTTCAGCCCCTGTTTTCTGATTTTTTTGTGTTTTTGGATAGGTTATTAACTTCTAAGGGTTCCTGTAACAACAATTCATGGGTTGCCTCCCACGCAGCGCTTCTTTTTCATCATTAGCTTGACGTTCCGTATCTTTCTCAAGTAGTCAACAAAATGGCACTAAGCACCTCTCGGTTTGCCATGTCCCCATAGTAGTGCTTCAACCGCTGACCGTTAACCTTGAATACTTGGTCCGAATCATTCTCAAAAATTTCCACCGCTCCATGTGGAAACACAGTTTTGACAATAAAAGGTCCAGACCACCTTGATTTCAACTTCCCAGGAAAAAGTCGGAGCCGAGAGTTGAATAACAGAACTTGTTGCCCTGGCACAAATAACTTAGGATGTAGCTTCCTATCGTGCCACCTCTTTACCTTTTCCTTATACATTTTGTTATTCTCGTACGCTTGAAGTCGAAATTCATCAAGTTCATTGAGCTGAAGAATTCTTTTCTTACCAGCTGCATCTAAATCCAGGTTCAATTTCTTCAATGCCCAGTAGGCCTTATGCTCAAGCTCCGCCGGTAGATGACATCCCTTGCCGTACACCAACTGAAACGGTGACATCCCAAGTGGAGTTTTGTATACTGTTCTGTAAGCCCAAACAGCTTCATCGAGCTTTAAAGACCAATCCTTCCTTGACGGATAAACAACCTTCTCTAGAATGCGCTTTATCTCTCTGTTAGACACTTCCGCTTGACCATTTGTTTGCGGATGATAGGCAGTAGCTACTCGATGATTCACATTATAACGCTGCATCATAGAAGTGAACTTACGGTTGTAAAAATGCGATCCTTCATCACTTATGATTACCCGAGGTGTTCTAAACCTTGTAAAAATTTGCTTATGAAGAAAATTTAGCACTGCCTTTGCATCATTTGTCGGTAAAGCTTTAACTTCGACCCATTTTGAGACATAATCGACTGCCAGCAAGATGTACTAATTATTGCAAGACGAGATAAAAGGCCCCATGAAATCGATTCCCCATACATCAAAGACCTCGACTTCAAGCATCACATTTAATGGCATCTCATCCTTCCTTGACAAATTTCCCACTTTTTGGCAACGATCACACCTTAAAATAAACTGATGAGCATCCTTGAACAAGGTAGGCCAGAAAAAACCTGCTTGCAGAATACGAGCTGTCGTCTTCTCACCTCCATAGTGTCCACCATAAACCATGGAATGGCAGTCTCGTAATATCCCCTCCGTCTCACAGAACGGGATACATCTCCTGATGATCTGGTCAGCTCCCTGTCTAAACAAATATGGTTCATCCCACATATACCACTTCACCTCATGCAGAAACTTCTTCTTTTGCGCGGATGTCAAATTAGGAGGCATTATATTGCTGACAAGATAGTTTACAATATCTGCAAACCATGGTTCTTCCTCCTGAATTGCAAACAACTGCTCATCCGGAAAAGATTCATTGATTAACGTCCTATCTTGTGAAGTAGAATCGGGATTCTCCAACCTAGAGAGATGGTCAGCTACTTGATTCTCAGTACCTTTTCTATCTTTGATCTCTAACTCAAATTCTTGAAGTAAAAGCACCCAACGAATGAGTCTTGGCTTCGAATCCTTCTTAGAAACCAGATAGCGAATAGCTGCATGATCAGTGAATACTGTCACTTTCGTACCAAGCAGATAAGATTGAAATTTCTCAAAGCCAAAGACTATAGCCAAAAGCTCCTTCTCAGTAGTGGTGTAGTTCAATTGGGCCCCATTTAAAGTCTTACTCGCATAGTAAACCACATGGAAGAGATTTTTCTTGCGCTGTCCCAGAACTGCACATACCGCATAATCACTCGCATCACACATCATCTCAAACGAATCTGTCCAATCTGGTGTTGTAATAACTGGTGCCGTGATTAAACTCTCCTTGAGAGTCTCGAATGCTGCCAAACATTCATCATCAAATTTGAAAGGCACCTCTTTCTCAAGCAAATTGCACAACGGCTTAGATATCTTTGAAAAGTCCTTGATGAATTGCCGATAAACACCCGCATGACCGAGAAAACTACGGATTCCTTTCACCAAATTAGGTGGGGGAAGATTTTCAATGACTCCCACCTTGGCCTTGTCCACCTCCAGACCCTTGCTAGAGACCTTATGCCCAAGGATAATGCCTTCACGCACCATAAAATGACATTTCTCCCAATTAAGCACCAAATTAGTTTCCACGCATCTTTTGAGTACGGCGCGCAGATTATTCAAACATTCATCATATGAGTGTCCAAAGACGGAGAAGTCATCCATGAACACCTCGACGTTATTTCCAATCATGTCAGAGAATATAGCCATCATACATCTCTGAAAGGTGGCCGGGGCGCCACATAACCTAAACGAAACTCTACGAAAAGCAAATGTGCCAAATGGACAGGTGAAGGTAGTCTTTTCCTGATCCTCTGGTGCAATACAAATCTGATTATACCCGGAATAACCATCCAGAAGACAAAAATACTCATGTCCCGCCAATCTGTCAAGCATTTGATCAATAAATGGAAGAGGAAAGTGATCCTTTCTTGTGGCTTTGTTCAATTTCCTGTAATCCATGCATACTCTCCATCCTGTAACTGTTCGAGTAGGGATGAGCTCATTTTTTTCATTTGCTACCACAGTGATACCTCCTTTCTTAGGAACACATTGTACGGGGCTTACCCACGAGCTGTCAGAAATAGGATAAATGATGCCTGCGTCTAGCCATTTCAGAATTTCTTTCTTCACCACCTCCTTCGTGATGGTTTTCAGTCTTCGTTGCTGTTCCACAGTTGGCTTACTACCTTCCTCTAGCAGAATTTTATACATACAATATGAAGGACTTATCCCCTTGATGTCTGCTATGGTCCATCCTATAGCCGATTTGAATTCTCTCAAAATCCTTAAGAGCTTGTCTTCCTCACTACCTAAAAGGTCAGCTGAAATAATAACATGAAATGTAGATGAATCACCTAAAAAAGCATACCTCAAGTGTTCAGGTAAGGGTTTGAGCTCTAAGGTAGGTGCTTCCTCTATTGATGGTTTGAGCTTCCCTTCAGCGTTCTTGAGGTCAGAAGTACCAAGAGATTCAAATGGTATGTCCAGCTTTCGCTTCCAGGGAGAAGCGTTCAGATATTGTAATTGCTCGTTGCTATCTTCATCATCACTGTCAAATTCCCCCACTAAGGCCTTTTCCAATGCATCAGACATTAGCATATGCTCGAGTTCCGAAGTAACTGCGGAATCAATCACATCCACTTTTAAGCACTTCTCATCTTCTGTAGGGAATTTCATTGCCTTGAATACGTTGAAGGTCACATCCTGATCTTGGACCCGCATAGTAAGTTCACCTTTTTGCATATCTATCAAGGTACGGCCAGTAGCCAAGAAAGGCCTCCCCAAGATTATGGGAATCTTCTTATCTTCCTCAAAATCCAGAATAACAAAATCTGCAGGAAAGAAGAGCTTATCCACCTTTACGAGCACATCCTCAACTATGCCCCTTGGGTAAGTAATGGAACGGTCAGCCAATTGTAGCGACATGTATGTGGGTTTTGGATCAGGCAGATCCAGCTTTTTAAAGATCGACAAGGGCATCAGATTAATGCTTGCTCCCAAATCACAAAGGCACTTGTCAAAAGTTAGATTGCCAATGGTGCAAGGAATGGTGAAGCTTCCTGGATCTTTCAGTTTTGGTGGTAACTTTTGCTGCAGCACAGCGCTGCATTCTTCCGTGAGAGCAACGGTTTCAAGGTCATCCAGTTTCACCTTCCTTGAAAGAATAGTCTTCATAAACTTCGCATAACTAGGCATTTGTTCCAGAGCCTCAGCGAAAGGTATATTGATGTGAAGTTTCTTGAACACCTCCAGAAACTTCTCGAACTGTCTATCCATCTTTTGTTGCTGCAATCTCTTAGGGAAAGGTGGTGGAGGATAGAGCTGTTTCTCCCCTGTATTAGCCTCAGGCAGAGTGTGTTCAACAGTAGTCTTCCTTGGTTCCGCCGCTTTCTCCTTTTGCTTAAATTCTTCATCTCTAACTTCAGCTTCGACTTCTTTTACCTTTTCAGCATCAGCTACTTTTCCAGACCTTAAGGTAATAGCCTTGACTTGCTCTTTAGCTTCCTTCCTGCCTGGTACTTCCGTGTCACTGGGAAGAGTGCCAGGTTGACGATTGAGCACTGCATTGGCTAATTGACCGATTTGATTTTCCAAGGTCTTGATAGAAACCGCCTGACTCTTGCACAACAGCTTAAGTTCCTCAAAATCAGCACTAGTAGGTGCAGCTGCACTTCCCTGTTGAGGATATGATTGCCTTGTAGCATACTGCTGTGGTTGCTGGAATCCAGGTGGGTTAAACTGTTTACTTACTCCTTGCTGATATGGTGGCTGAATAGCATTCTGATTATTTCCCCAGCTGAAATTTGGATGATTTCTGTTGTTAGGATGATAGGTCGCTGGCACAGGCTGCTGTTGTCGCTGATAATTATTCACATATTGAACAGATTCGTTGACAAGAGAACACTGATCCGTAGCATGAGAACCTGCACAAAGCTCACAAACCATAGCTATTTGATTAACTCCATACGTAGCCAGAGAATCAACCTTCATTGATAGCGCTTGGAGCTGGGCTGCAATAGCGGTGGCTGCATCAACTTCCAGAATACCTGCGACCTTGCCTGACGTCATCCTCTGAGTTGGGTTTTGATGCTCATTTGCAGCCATCGTCTCGATAAGATTATACGCCTCAGTATAGCTTTTAGCCCATAAGGCGCCTCCAGCTGCTGCATCGAGCATGGGCCGAGATTGGGCCCCCAAACCATTATAAAAACCAGTGATTACCATCCAATCCGGCATTCCATGATGTGGACATTTTCTCAACATTTCCTTGTAGCGTTCCCAAGCCTCGCACATAGATTCTGTAGGTTGCTGCGCAAACTGAGTAAGAGCACTCCTCATAGCAGCAGTCTTTGCCATTGGATAAAACTTCACCAGAAACTTTTGCGCAAGATCTTGCCACGTAGTGATGGACCCAGCTGGTTCCGAATGTAACTAGTCTTTAGCCTTATCCCTCAGTGAGAATGGGAAAAGCCTCAACTTGATAGCCTCATCAGTCACGCCATTATACTTAAAAGTGCTGCAGATCTCGACAAAATTCCTTATGTGCATGTTGGGGTCTTCATTTGCCGCTCCTCCAAAAGAAACAGAATTCTGCACCATCTGAATAGTGCCCGGCTTGATTTCAAAGGTGTTAGCTTGAATAGCCGGATGAAGGATGCTTGACTGAATGTCATCAATTTTAGGCCGAGAAAAATCCATAAGAGCTGGATCAGCTTGTTCAATACGATCTCCCATGTTTACTGGTTCTTTCTGCTCAGTTCCTGAATCCGAATCCTCAAAATCTAACTTCTCCGGTGTATCAAGAACTTCGTCTTTCTCCTCAGCTGTATCTAAGGTCCTCTTGCGAGCACGAGAACGAGTTTGCATAAACGCTAGCTAAAGTACCTGAAACACAACCGAAAAGAGTAATTAACTACTACGTCCTAATCACTGAGTCCTAATGACCAATGATGGTAAGTACATAAACTAAACAAATACGCCGAGTCCCCGGCAGCGGCGCCAAAAACTTGTTAGGGCGAAATCACGCACTAATATTCACGCAAGTATACGCGTTCGCAAGTAATATAGAATACTTTCTAGTTCGTTCCCTCAGAGACTCAGACTAATTTATTGTCTAATTTAACTCACTCACCAATGTATGACTACTTCTCAATGTTAAGATAATAACACTTAAAATTGTTGATTAAATATTAACTATAATTAACTACTTAATTAAACACTTAACTAACACTTCAAATTATCAAATATAAAACACTCATGAGATCACAACTTCATTATTACTTCCTTCTATAGCCATTGTTATTACCTTTAGCATGTGACAGTGATGATATTAATCGAATAACACGAAACTGATAAAAGCCAACTTTCATTGTACTAATACCATTCTACCAAACATCCACAATTAAGATAGAAGTTGAATAGTCATCAATTATGTTGAGTTCCTATATGTCTACAGAAATTGACAACACAACGATTTAAGCACAAGTTATCCCTTTTTGATTACATAGGGCAAATAAAACTGTTAGAGTTACCCACTAATCATGCACAATGTACATGAACCTATGCTAGCATGGCAAGTTCTAAATCTCAAGATCCACCGTCGCTTCACAAGAGATTAACACCCTATCTTATATGTTCGCGACGTACATAAGATGAATACGCACAACCAATACTAGATATCATACAATCATCACATACTAAAGTATTAAACAATTAACTAAAGAATTCCATAATAAATCCGTTGCAACCCCATGATCACGATTAGCCCATAATAGAACTTATCGCCATCATGGGTTCATATAAAATCATGATAAACAAACACAAGAAAATAATAACTAAACTGATTATATTAAAATAGAGTACGTCACAAGAGTAAATAAGTCAAAGCAAGAAAACTAGCATCCAACGTTACAACGAAACAAGAATCACAAGAGTATATGTTTCCTCTTCGTTGCTGTGTGCTAAATCGGTCTTCTTCCTTATCTCCTTCGCTTCTTGCACAAAACACAATCTAAAACATAATCTCCTCTTAATTCTCTGTGAAAACGTCTCAAATCTACCTATATAATAGTCCCATAAAATTCAGATTACATAGAAGTGGAAGCCAAACAGAAGTAGAAGTCTAAAATAATATATCTTTTTCCCCCGACCCTGCGCAGCCGCTCAGCATAGCTGCGCGGGCGCGCAAGGCTGCTGCGCGGCCGCTCAGCATTGCTGCGCGGGCGCGCAGGCCTCTACTGGAAAAAATCCAGGTTTGCTCCGTTTCTTCGCCGTAATCTGCCCGTTCTTTTCCTCTCGCAATGGTGAACACATGCCAAGGCTTATTCTTGATGATTCCTCCTCCGAAATGCAACTAATACCCTGAAATGCATAAACACTAGAAAAACGCATCAAATACACAAAATACTTGATTTCAAGACACCAATTTAAGCCATTTTAAGACGTTCTAAGTGGTATAAAATGCCACTTATCAGTAGCTGCCTTGGGGGATTCTTCTTCAGCCTTAAGAGCAACTGTCCTTGACTTTCCTCCTTTCCTCTTGCTTCTTTGTTCCATCTCAAGTTCATGAGTCTTGAGCATTCCATAAATTTCATCAAGAGTTGTTTCATCAAGACTGTAGTTGTCTCTTATTGGTGTTGCCTTCAAATCCCAACATTCAGGAAGAGCTAACAGGAATTTAAGGTTTGAATCTTCAAGATCATACTCCTTATTAACCAGTGACTGAATCATTCAAGAGTTTGAAAAATCTATCATATAAATCAGTCAATGACTCATTAGCCTTTGAGTCAAAGTGTTCATACTCTTGAGTGAGTATTGTCTTCCTGTTCTTCTTAATTGTATCAGTTCCCTGACACCTTGTTTCCAGAGCATCCCATATCTCCTTAGCAGTCTTGCAGTTAATTACCCTGTTTGACATTACATTATCAATGGCACTATGCAGTAAGTGTCGTACCTTAGCATCCTTAGCAATTGATGCGATATCTTCAGTAGTATAATCACTCTTCTCCTTTGGTACGGTCTTTGCTGCTTCACCTGCAACTGCAACAGCGAGCTTGGTTGGTTTGTGAGGTCCTTCCTTGATTCTATCAAGATATTCAGGATCTGTAGCTTCCAGAAACATGGTCATCCTCACCTTCCATATGGCATATTCAGATGGTCTCAGTATGGGAACTCTGATGGTTTCATACCGACTTTGAATTTGTGTCTTTGGAGGTTCTTCAGTTTTGGTAGGCTTAGTTGGAGTTCCTGTGTCAGACATGATTGTGTTTGGATCTTTAACTGTATGTGCGTTAACAGATAGGCTCTGATACCACTTGTTAGGTCACACACACTGTAGAGGGGGTGAATACAGTGTAAAGTACAATCAAATCGAACTTTAATATCTCAAGTAACAGAAAACAAACTTTATTGAAACAATAAACTCTGTTACAGTATGGAACTGTTACCTCTCAGTGATGAACAAATATCACGAGAGCTGCTAGGGTTACAATGAATAATCTTCTCGAATATGATAACACTTATAATGTAAACCCTATGACTGTGTTTATATACTACACAGTTACAAGATAATATCTAATTGATATGGAATATAATTCTGCTTCCTAAAATATATCAATCAGATATCTTTTCTTCCAAGTATTCTATTCTTCATAGAATTCCTTCTTCATGCATATCTCTTCTTATGTTTATCTCGATCTTCTTTCCTTTAATCAGCTACTGTCCTTATCTGAACGTCCTTGAGCACTTAAGTTCTGATATCCATCTTCTGATGATTATCTCCTGATAATATAAGTATTGATATCCTTAAGTCCTGACTTCCAGTAAGTACTGATTTATCCTGTTTAAGTAAGATCTGAAAACTAAACATAAATCATATTAACCATGACATTATCAAATATATCTAACAAAGGAATTATCATTATAGATTAGTGCAATGCATTTAAATTAGTGCATTGCATATGGATAATAAAATTAACATACCTAAGATTTGTATTTTCAATCATATTAAAGTACAATTTTGTAATTTTATATTTACTTATCATCTTTTACATTTTCTTTACAATTATACAAATTTAGATTTTATTTAGTAACATGCAAAGTTTGGAAATAACAATATAGTTTCATTTGTTTATAGTATATATTTAATAATTTGAAAATTTTGAATTTTATTTTGCTAATATGTAACCGGGGCCCTATAAAAAAAATGAAGAAATGAAAACCATAAATGTAACTCACGATTTAATAATATATTCTATAATTACATTTTTTTAATTTAACAATATTTAAAATGTGAGGCCGTGGGGCGACTTAGAAAAGTTTATAACTGAATCTTCTAACTTTATTATGTTTCAAATTACTTATATTGTTAATTACATTTTTCATTTTAGCAATTTTCAAAAATTTTAAAATTTTTAAATCTATATAGTTCTAAAACAAATTTTTATGCACATCAATTATAGAAATTTTCCATTTATTTAAAGAAAAATTTATATATTTTATATAGAATAATTATATTTCAATGCCAATATTTAATTCAACTTTAAAATAAATTATCTTTGTATAATGGCATGTATAATATTTTTATGTCCGATTAACTGTTATGTATTCAACAAGTAAATAAGCTATCGTATTCTAATATTTATTATAGATAAATGATTGTAGTCGGTTTTTTATAGTTTCATTATATGATCACTTTTCTAATCTAATTTTTTTAAAATAAAAACGGTAAATGATTAATTATACTTTTTGGATTTTAAAAAAGTACACACATAATTTCTAAAAAATTTATAATCTTTTACATTATAAAATATATATTTATATTTCTCAATATTTTGGTATTTAAATTTTAAAATTTATGATATAACAAACATGAATCCTAAGTTATGAATTTTTTTATTTTTACAATTATCAGTGACAAGTTATATTCTCTTGATAAATAAGAGATATTTTCAATAGTACGCCATAACTCAAATATTTTGACAATTATAATAAGTTTATGTCATTTTAAATTTTTTTAGAGAAAACTTTGTTCAAAAAAGAAATATTATAAATTTTTTTGAAGAATTAATTTTATAATGTTTAAATTAGGAGGTGTCACTTTAAGGTGACTATCACTAAGATTAAAATGATTTTTTAATAAAAAAAACTCTATTAGCGAAATAATTTCAATGGGCTAATGTTTACTTTTGCAAATTGTATACATCAAATATAACATAATGGTTGTCAATTAACATATTTTAAAATAACTTATATAAAGTATTTATATTTTTTATTTTTTCAAAGTTTAAAGTGTGAGGTTTTGCCGTAAGCCGACGTCGAGTAATATTGAAATAAATTTGTTAGGTCACACAACACTTTAGAAGGGGGTTGAATACAGTGTAATATACAATCAAATCGATTTCGAACACAAGTAACAGTAAATAGATATATTTGATATAATAAACTCTGTTACAATGGAACTGTTCTCTCTCAGTGATGAATGAATATCACGAGAGCTACTAGGTTACAATATATGATCTTCTCGATAATGATAACACATATAGTGTAAACCTATGTCTGTGTTTATATAGTACACAGTTACAAGATAACTTCTAATTGATATGGAATATAAATCTGTTTCCTAAAATAAATCAATCAGATATCTTATACAATTCTTTCAGTCCTCTAACTCTTTCCATGCATTTCTTCTTTTATATTAGTCTCGATCTTCTTTCCTTTGAATCAGCTTCCTTCCTTAACTATTAGTCCTCTCGTACTTAAGTTCTGATATCCATCTTCTGATATTTATCTTATGATAATCTAAGTTCTGATATCCTTAAGTTCTGACTTCCAGTAAGTACTGATTCCAGTAAGTACTGATATTTCCTGTTTGTTAAGATCTGAAAACTAAACATGAAACATATTAGACATGACATCTCAAATATATCTAACAATCTCCCCCAACTTGTAAATTGTGCAAAAATATACAAGTTAATAGATTTGATAATGTCAAAAACATTTAAGTTCAAATACAATGAGAGTTTAATAAGACTATTAACTACAACTTACAGTCCTTGTAGCTTTACCAACTTCACTGGATCAATCTGAATCCATAATGATTTTTAACAAAATCTCTTACCAGCTTGTCTTCAGCTTTCCTCAGAAATTCAACTAACTGTGCTTTGACCTGCATCAGTTCTTCATCTTTACTATCACCAATTTGATAAATGGCTGTTTTGAGAGCTTGAATTGATGTTCTTTCAAGTCCATCACCAAGTCTGATAACTCTAGGATGTGAAGAGTTTTCATTATAACATAAACATTTTCCTTTCAGAATAACTTCCACCTTAGCAGAGTTCTTCAGCATATGAATTTCTCTTCCATCACCTTCAGTAATCATTGGTATATACTGAGAAGTCTTTGTACCAGATATTCTAAATAAATCTCTTATAGCCTTCAAAATGAATTCTGACCATCTTCTTGTAACATCAGATTTTACTTCCAGAAGATAGTGAATATGTTGAAGTTCTTTGACAGACTTCTTTAGCACATCAGTATCAGCTAGTCTGTAAGTTAATCCGTCATAGAGAAATAAAATCAATTTCTCCTTTATATTATCCTTATCATGAACATCTATCATAATTTGAGCAGATAGCACTTTCTCAAGGTGCTTTTATTTGATTTGTTCATATGGTTTGTCTGTCAACATGAAATGATCTCTTAGAGTAACTTTTACTCCTGTTTGTATCTTCTCTTCATCAGAACCTAATCCATCTTTATCTCTAGGCTGCTTAGATCTCAACCCAAATGCTGCGAGTTGATTCAACATAAGATTGGATTTTTGTGGCGCCCTCCAAACCCGGGTCAGAAGTTTGGGGTCCACACAAACACCTTAATTATAACCTGCTTATAACAATAATAAATATAATAATAATAATATATGCAATGACCCTACTTACCAATCACCACGAACCGCAACAGGTTAAAGTATGCACACAAGCCAAACACACTAATATATTACAAACCGTTCAAATCCCAACTATTTCAAATTCAAACTGAGTATTAAACATTATTACAAACTTTTACAAACTTAAATTATTCCAAAAGAAGCCTACTAGCTCAGCTTTCTCAACCTGAACCCCTAGCTCTCGCGCTGGACTAGGGATCCTCTTTACCAACTGGTTCCTTTTTAACTGGAAAGAATATAAACAACATCGCACAAATGAGCTAACTAGCTCAGCAAGTCACAATAACAAAACTGAGAATAATGATCATCAGGTGAATATGTTTATGATATCAAGTGAACAATGGATTATGATTTAGAATTGGATATTATACTTTTAATTTAAAAACCAAGGTTAGGCTGCTGATCAGTCACGCACTAACCACGAGCAAGGCACACAGCATTGCTCTAACTACTGGATCCAAGGCACACATTGGCCTAACTTGACCATTATATGGTCTGACCACGAATATGGTCTACAATTTTATAAAAACAATCCAATTCTAACATAATAACAGAATATGCAATAATAAACAATAACCGAAATCATTAACAAAAATAAATGTTTAACAATGAAAGGGTTTAAATCCTTGTAAGGATCAACAAGGTACTTTTAAAGCTTAAATGCTGGGTAATGAAAGAATTGGATAACAAAGGAAACAACGTTTCAGGGTTTCAAGGATTTGGTCTTTCAAAGCATAAGATATCATGGATTGAGTATATAATAATTCAGTTCAGTGTCTGGTATTTAGTTTGTATGTATTTGTGGAGTAGTATCGTAGATTTGTGGTTCTTGTTTGGGTATACAATAATAAATGGATTAGAAAGAATATGGTTCATAGCTCAAGAACAATAACTGAAATCAGGATTTAGGTTTCCGTGTTTCAAAGCACTTGCAATGTCAACAAGACTATCAAGAATTATAATATCTCGAGAAAGTTCAGAACACTTGCCTGATATTAGCTTACTATCCTGCACTTGCTTTCAATCACAATCGTCTTACTCCTCAACTACCTGTTTCCCTTTCCTACGCCTTGCCTCTTCTGCTCACATATCATAAGCATCTATCAATAATTTACTCACGGAATTTTATTCAACACATACTTCTATCTACCCTTCGTTTTACCCAAATCCGATTAACGGATTGAAAGTTATGCGATAATCAAGTAAACACCGAATATATAGACCGATAGTCAATTAACAAGTCACATGTAGCACATAATACATCATGTAATCAATGATATATTATTTATAAAGAAATCTCGGGTCATAAATAGGCTTTCTGGTATTTAAAATGATTTTTAAAACATTTTTCGGAATTAAAACGGGTCGTTGGATCAATTTCGGGTTAATAAACAGGGTTCGGTTGGCCCATTCTGGCTCCGAAATAATTTTTAAAATAATTATCGAGCCTTGGAAATAATTTAGAATAATATTTTAAAACTCGAAACTATTTTTCAGAATTTTTAAATCATTTTTAAATAATTAATTCTAATTAAATAACTAATTAAAATCAATTAATAATTAATTAAATCAATTAATCAATTAATTTTTTGAATTAATTGACCAATTAATCAATTATAAATTAACTGAAATTAATTAACTAATTAATTTAGATTTATTTGTGAATTCAAAATAATTTTGAGATTTAAAATAATAATTTTTAGAATTTTCAGAAATTAAAAACGAATTTTTATAATAAAAATAAATAAGAAATATGATTTTTAAACATTTTATAAACATGAATCCTAAATTTGCAAAGTCTGGAAACCTTAGGGACCTAACTGCATCGTTTTCAAAAGTTGGGGTACCAAACTGTAATTTTCCAGCTCTTCGCCGGAAAACAGTCGGGTTCGCCGGAGAACACGTTCCCGGCGTCCTCACCCCACCAACACCTCCAGATCACATCTACACAACATCAGGAACACAACCATGCAATCAATTCATCCTAACAATCCCTGAGTTGGCCGGAATTTGGCCGTGAAGTTTTCCAGTTTCCGGCGAACATCGGAAAACTTCAAAACACAACTCCCTTCTCTACAGACCTCGTTGGTTCATGAAACTTATACGACTAAATTGCAAATTTCACAGAGAACTCAACCCACTATAACACATCATCAATCTATCACAGAATAAGAAACCCCCAAATTTCAATTAAGAACATTCATACGGGTTATAAACCCTAATTTTGAAATTCGAAAATCAAACTCAAATTTGAACATGTTATTGAACTCCAAATCAGACGTATGACATATGAAAATCATCAGGAAAACAAGCTCTACAACATGCAATCATCAAATCATACAAACAATCATCCGAACAAAAATTCATATTTTTAATAAAATAAATTCGAAAATAAATAAATTTTTAGAAAAATAACCTTGATTTCTGCAGTGAAACAAAGCTCAGAATCTGATAGAACACTTCAAATCCTTCGTTTTGGTTACTCAAGCTTTGAAAACAGAGATCGGTAACGCCTTCGTTTTGCTGTTTGATTCTTAGAACAGTTTTAAGAAATTAGGGCTTTTCTCTGAAAATTATATAATTAACTATCTGCAAATGATTTTGATACGAAATAAAATACGGTAAAAGGCTATTTATAATTATGGAAAATTTGTATCCCGTTGGATCATTCCGGATATAAAACGGTACGTTTATTTGTAAAAACTGATCCAAACGGTATCCGTTTTCGGGATAATTATCCAAATTAGTACAATTTGTACTGCGGTCTTGGTCTCAGCGCCTGGTTACACGTATTACGAAGTGATAATTGGGATAGTTTAATAAAAAGCTCCCGTTTATCGAAAATACGGGTTTTATTGATTTACCGAAACGAATATTGTATCGAAAATGTTGCGCCGGGACCCGCGCAGGACAAACCGTAAGCCGGATCGAAAAAGTCGAAACATGGAAAATGCTCGGAATATTACAATTAGGTTAGGAAGGAGTTCTCGGAAGAGTTTCGGGTTCCAAAAACGTAACAACGGTTGACGTCGGTTGGTTCCCGTTTTTATAAAATAGATTTTAATTACCCGGAAAAAGATTTTAGAAATTTCATATGATTCTTATAAATCCATAAATCAACATAAAAATAATTAGGAAGATATGATAATTATCTATATTTTATTTTGGACATATAAAAATTAAAATACTCAATTAATATTATTTTTGAATATTCAAGTACAGATAACACTTAACAATTAACTCACAGAATAGATACTGGGCACACATAATAATATCAAAAATAATTACACGATATATCCGGATATTACAATTTTGGTTCAACTGGAGTATCTTTCTTCCATAACAGCTTCTTCTTATCAGCAATTGTCATCTTTTCCAAATTAACTTGATCAGAATTTGTTGTTTCTTCTGTAACTTGCTGTTCTTCATTCTGAACAACTTGAGCAGTGTGGTCAAATTAAAATTTTGAAGATTTAAAAAAATGTCAAATTACTCAAGATTTACTATTTTCACATGAAAGAAATTGTGGTCAAATTATTTTTATAAAATTATTTTTAATTAAAGTATTACATAAATCAATTAAATTTTCTTTTTCCTAAATTCACTCACAACCTCAATCCTCACTCACTGTAACACCCCCGCTACCTCTTTAACCATATAAATTTATCTTATACAAAATGCGAGACGGCGCCGTGAAGCGACGTCGAGTAACGCTGGTTGAAATAATTAGACATTAAGTTGTAACTTTTAAAATAATTTATGGTAAGTATTTACATTTTTTATTTTTTTCAAAATTTAAGTTGCGAGGTGACGCCATAAGGCTATGACGAGTAATATTGAGTTCAAGTTAATATATTTAATATGTTAAATATATTCTTGAAATATATGCAAAGAAAATATATTCGGCTAAAAAATGTTTGTAAACTGAAAAATTCGCGTAAACTTAATGCTCTAATTTTACATTTTGCAGATTTTATACATTAAGGTGTAACATTGTGATTTTCAATTTAACAGATATTAAAAAATAATTTTATTAAATAATAACATTTTTTAGTTTTTCAAAGTTTAAAGTACGAGGTGTCGCTGTAAGGCGACGCCGAGTAATATTGAGTTCAAATTCATATATTTAATGTGTTAAATACATTTTTGCAATATACGTAAAAAAATATATCCACGTAAAAAAACTGTTTATAAACTTAAAAATTCACGTAAAAATTATATAGAAAATGAAAAAAATCACGTAAACTATATTATCAATTGAAAAATTGAACAATACAAAAAACAGAAAGAATATATCAACACCTCTCTCAATATTTTAATAATAGTTATAGAATATAAAATAATTTTAAAAAATGAAAATTTATTAAGTGCCGTGTAGCAAAAATCTTACTTATATTGAACCAGTGAATCTTAAGTTATTACTTTTCCTCTGCATATAGGATGGTTAGGTAGCAACATGCAAGTAGATAATACTACTTAAACTTGATTCTTCAAATTAAGAAAGTTTAACGACTTCAAAGATAATGCATTCTAACTAGAAGAGTTAATCAATATTCAGTATCCTTACACAATTAAATATGACACTCACACTTACTGTATAATCTGAATTAAATATGCAAAGGTTAATCTGAATGCACATCACTTACTGTATAATGGCATTTACTCTTTCTAAGGTCTCCACAACCTGTCTCATTGAGGGTCTTTTCTTAGGGTCAAGATCGAGACATTTCAATGCTAGTGCTGGAACATCTGATAAGATTGATTTTATAACCTTTGGACAATTCTCTCGCTCTAGCAGCTTTGGATTCACTACTCTTCTAACCTTCCTTTCATTTTCTAGAACAGGTCTGGCTTTATCCACCAAATTTCTCTTCTCATTTCTCGCGTTAACATCAATCACCCGCATTCCAGTCAGTATTTCCAGTAGCACCACGCCAAAAGCATAAACATCGTTCTTTGAGCTTAAACGACCTAATTAGTTGGAGTATGAACATTAGAACTTGCTAATTATTATCATCAGTAAACAAAATATAAATAACTGACCAGCTTCTTTGTATTCTGGAGATAAAAAGCCTTCTGATACTGCACAATGTTGTGCATTCAGATTAGGAATGTCTGTTACAAGCGTATCACCGTCCTCAGGGCCAAATCTTGGGATCACGCTTACACCAACCTTTGCATTGAAATCCTTGTGATATGATCAAATTTTAAAAAAACATAGCAAATTAGTAAAGAGCAATGCAGGCCTTCGGTGAGAACTGCTTTAGATTTAGGTAGAGTAAATAAATTACAAACTTTAATGTACCCAATCCAGCAATATACTAGAAAGCGTAAAGTCGCCAAAGATGATCCGATCGTTTGAGGAATGAAGAAAATCAAGATATCTTGCTGCTCCTATCAATATTTTGAGCCAAACAACCCAGGAAAGTGATTTCCTTGTATCTGCATTAACATAGGAAAACAAATGTAGAAAAGTTCATTTAATTACGACATGGAACTTAACATGCAGTGCTCATGACTCACCTTTGTAAGCGTATCTTGTTAAGTTTCCCTTCTGTGTGTATTCATAAACAAACAGCAACTCCGGGCCTTCTGAACAGAAGCCTAGAGGCTTAATTACATTCGGATGGTAAAATCTTCCACACAGATCCACCTCTGCCTTCAACCACAAAATTTAAAAAAAAACAACAAAATCCTCAACAACATCGACGACTCTTTAAATTCAATAATTAAAGAAATCTTGCACTAACAACATATTTAGATGGACTTAGAAATAGTAACATTTATCACTACATAATGAAGTGTCAGATAGACGTAGTAAAAACTATTTTCTATAAGAAGAACAGGTCATCAAGTTCATCACTACCTGCATAACCCTGAATCTTCCATATGAATTCAAACTCATTATGCTAACTGCCATTCCAATGCCAATTCTTGAGGGAGCAAGCGTGTCTTCATCAAGCCAGCCAATGAATGCCCTTCCATAATGGTTCTCGACCAATATCATATCTGGACTAAAGCCTCTTGTAGCAATTCTCAGTTCAGCTAAGCTAAACATTTTTAATTTTTCAGTCGCAAATAGGCCCTTTGCCTCTGGAAATATGCTAATTTTGTTCAACCTCATTCTGCTATTTGCCTCTGCAATAATGCCAGCTTTGTTCTGGCTCACTGTGCTGTGGACACTGCTGTTTTTGTTTCCATTGTAGCATAAATTCTTAGGCGAGCTAATAACCACTGGACAAGGATAGCAAAGAATTGGGTCAGATTAGCACTCTAAGATCAAATTAGGACTGAAAGGTTAATTCTATGCAAAATTTGCTATTGGAAAGAAAAAGAACAAAGACTAGAGTCTAAAACTATAAAATGAAGAGATGCTAATGCTAGTGTCCGTTTGGGACCTTGGATTTCATCTGAAATTCTGGATTTGACCAAATAACATGTTGTCAATCTTATCATTCTAGATCTTACAAATAATTTACTGATTTAATTAATATATGTAGCATTACTAGCAGATGATGGCTCTTTGTAAAATTAAACTATAGCACTTCACTGGAATCTTGTCTGGAAAATGAAGTATACATGCATGGAAATAAGTAAAAACTCGCATTTTGCCAACAAGAAATAGATTAAATTGAAAAGTTTATCTAAATGTGAGTAATTGAAATAGATTTATGTTAATCCCAGAATTGTGATCATCTTTTAAAAAAAAAGACCACTCTGCCAAGTACGTGCATGTGCAACCCAATATATTTAAAGGAATATGCACACACATATGCAGATACTAACCAGATAACGACCGGATGGAGGTTGAGAAAATCTTGCAGACCTTCTTTGAGAATGTTATCCTTTTATGATTATTTACAAACGGCTTCATATGATCTTTACCACATACTACCTCCATTGCTGTAGAATATTGTCCACTTTCGCTTGCAATAATTGCCCCCTCAACTTGTGCAGAATCTGAAGTTCTTTGCAATGACAATGCAAACTCAAGAACTACCACAATTTCAGCCATTGTAGGACGACAATTAGGCTGGCTATCTAAGCATTGGGATGCAATTTTTACAAAAGCCAATAAAGATTTTTGTGATATTTGCATAATCAGACTAGAATCAATGATATCATCAATTCTTCCTTGTTTGATACAATTCTGTGCCCATCCAGCTAAACCTGATTGCTCGTCATTATGACTCAAATCCACTGCTCTTCTTCCAGACAACACTTCAAACAGCACAACTCCAAATGCATACACATCGGATTTCCTTGTCAGTCTGCCAGTCAAAAAGTATGCTGGATCCATATATCCGAACGTCCCCCTGACAGCTGTACTCACATAAGTGCATCCCTGATTGCCTGCCACAATCTTGGAAATTCCAAAATCTGTGATTTTAGCTTCCAAATTGTCATCCAACAAAATATTTGTACTCTTCACATCACGATGTATCACTCTTTGATGAATGCTAGTACCAGTGTGAAGGTAGTCCAACCCCTGCGCAGCACCAATACAAATCCTTAAGCGCTGAATCCATGATAAGGTGTCATGACCAATTACAAAACTTTGATGCAGATGATCAGATAAAGTGCCATGGGGAATATACTCAAACACGAGGATCATTTCATGCCATTCATGACAATAACCAACAAGGGACACTAAGTGACCGTGCCTGAACTTGGAAAGCATTTCAATTTCTGTCCTAAACATCGACCCTACACCTACAGCCTGTTTAGAGATGAAACTCAATCTCTTTATGGCAACAGTAGTCGCTCCATTATCAATTACTCCTTTGTAGACTTTCGCTGAGCCTCCCTTGCCTATTAAACACTTATCATCAAAGTTATGTGTTGCTAACAAGATCTCAGCAAGTGAAAAACGGCGACATATTTCCCCTAATGAAAGCGAAAATGACAAGTCATTTTCACTAATTTTGGCCTCATGATGTTTACGGAGCTTGTAAACGATGATATTCAATATAGAGAATACAACTATCATCAAAGTTACAATATCACACCAAAAAGGTGGCGTCTCTTTAGTACTGGACACTTTGCTATTGTCCTTAAAGAAGTAAACTTTATTTTTAGCTGTGATAAAAATTGGATGGTGGAGCAACAAGATGAAGATGGTATGCTTCAATTTTTGAGCAAGAAACATGTTTCTTTGCAGTTCTGAGTCTATTGACTGCGAATGTTATTTACATCATATAGTCATACAAGATATCCAAACAAATATCATTTGTGGCGTTGACTCATCTGTTAAAGTCAGTATTGTTGAATACATATAATATTTTTTGCTAAGAAGCAAATTGTTCCATTTACGTTAAGTGAGGAGAGATGAAATTGCAAGAACAACTACTTCCGTGTAAATTTTAAGTTCTATACAGCTATATGTTTCTTCTAAAGTTTTTTGTCAAACTCATTTTCAAGCATTCAACAATCTTTAACCCATATTTACTATAACAACCACATAAACAGAGTAATTAACTCTTAATCTTAGAACTATTCTATATTTTTTTACCAACAACGCCAAGATTTTTGGACGGCCTCATCCTGATCTGCATGTATATTTATATTTTCCCACTCGGTCAATGCAGGAGTCGTCTTAAATAGTCGTGACAGCAAAATAGAGCAAGACAATTCAAAACAATTCAGGTCCCGTTTTAGCATTTATAGCACCATCTCTTCATAAATGGCCTAACTGATGGATGAATCTGTACCCACCAGAAGTCGACATCTAACATATTCTTCATTTGAGAAGTCACCTAATTCAATTTGGCCAGCATTTCGCACCAGGATATAATATTTAATCGGGAAAGTATTCTTAACTGCTACATTTACTCACTTTTCTCTTATATTATTTTGGTCCCAGCCACTTTCAAATCATCATGTTTAAATATTAACTATTACAGCAAAATAAAAACAGTTATGTAAAATATTTAAGAAGCCCATATCAATAAATAATTAACGAAACAAAATATAAAAGTAAAAAGCAGGCATATCGGTAACTGTAAAAATAAAAATGTTCAGAATTTGTACCAGACATCATAACTTTAGCAGAGTTATAAACGACCAGAGGAGCAGAAGCAATAGGTATGAACAGGTACAAATAAACAAGAAAATATCATCAGGCCTCTTCAAAGATCCTGACTCCTCTTAAAGTGATAATTGTCCCCATCTATTGTGTTGGTATACTTGCAACACCTCTTCCAGAATAAAATAGCTTCGGCTTTTGAGTTTCACAGCACCTTCAAAACTCAACGACAACTGGCACCTCATGATTGCCGGAGAAACCACTGACTCATATGATATTGGGAGAGCAGAGAAATATAAAGAGGAAGAAGAGAATGATATTGGGAGAGCACAAAAATATAAAGAGGAAGAAGAGAATGGTGTAGTGTATTCTAATCAGCAACTTATATCTCTATTTATACTAGAAGCTAAGTGTAACTGATACACCCTGCATTAATATTAGAATTTAAAACTGCTCATTTGACATAAGATGTAACAACTTATATATTTAATTCACACATTAAATCAATTTTAATATTTTTTTAATTTTAAATATATATTATCAATTACATGTCGAGGTTCAATGAATCTGACTCAGCCCAATCCCATTGGGCCCAACAGAAATAATAACCCAGCCCAACTGATAAATTAATTCTAATTAAAATTAAATCACAAATAAATAAAATCCTCAACCAGGTCATCTCGTGAATGCTGAGACATTCCCCCAAATCGCCCTCTGGTCCGGTCCGGTCTGATCCGGTGCGTGGCAGGGCGGAGCGGGGCGGTATGCGCGTGCAACACGCAAGAACACCATGCACCATTACACACCTTAGTAGTTGTATACTAACCATGGGTGTAATACAATATAAAGCCAACACCACCCTTTATTTATTTTAAAATGGGACAAAATAACACATTCTCTTTTTGAAGCTCTTTCAAGCCACTAGTTTCAACTCTATTGCTCTATGAATTTCATTAAGAAAAATTCTTAAATCCATACATGAAAATTTAAGTTCCCATATCAAGGAACAACTTACAATCATTAGATTTTGAAATTAACATCAAGAACATAATAAAACTTATAATCTAAAAGTCTATTTTTCTAACAATCCCCCACAAATCCATACATAAATGCGTTTAGGTTTCTCATCATGACTTGTTTTTCAGAGTCGGCACTCTTTCGGGTTTGAACCCTCTAAGTCATCTACTTCGATGGCTACTGAATCCAGATGGAATATTTCACCTTGAATCTTAATCCGTTTAGTGTAACCATGTTCCATATATGACGACAAGTCAACGACTATGGTGCCAATCTACGGCTTTGAGACATTAATGGTCTTGTCCCGATCATGTTCGTTGAATGCTTCAAGGAATAACTATTTCATCTAATTGTGACCTCACAATTACATTCGCTTAGCTTGGAATCTCCAGAGATATACTGCTTCTATCTCGTCGAATGACTTGATCCCATTCAGAGTTTTAACACTCTTGCTTTTCTAGCAGTGTCAATACCTTCTAGGTTTATAAGGGATAGACTCGGATACAAAAGTATCATCTATGTAGCAAAGTACTTCCAATTTACCCTTACAGCTTGTTATTACCACATTGAATACACTTCGAGGGATCTCCTCTCATGTGTATTGGGTTCCCACTGTTGATGAACTATTATTGGTTGACAGTCCCATCCCCAACCTTGACTTGAGGACCACTACAGGTTCCAGTCCTTTAGTCAAAGGATCAGCTATATTATTCTGAGTTCCTATGAACTCTATAGCTATAATCCTATCACACACTAAACACCTTATAGACTTGAGTCAAACTTGGATTTGTCTCTTTATTTTAGCATTATGCTTTTTACTACTAATTTTATCAATAGTTGTTCAACTATCACAATAAATAGCAATAGCAGGAAGCGGTCTGCTTACTACAGGTATCGTAAATATAATCCGTGTAACCATTCAGCCTCCGTCCCCGTGGCATCAACTGCACACAACTCGGCTTCAAATATAGCCTGAGTCAGTATAGTCTGTCTGCTTGACTTCCAGGATATTGTTCCACCTGCCAAGGTGAATACATATCCAGTCACTCCATTGGAATCAGACTTCTTAGCTATCCAACTTACATCACTGTACCCTTCAAGTACACCAGAAAATCTCCTATAATGTAAACTAAGGTACATTGTGCCTTTTAGATATCTAAGTAATATATCAAGAGCATCCCAATGAGTTCTGTTTGGACATCTTGTATATCTAGCCAACTTAGACAGACAATATGAAATATCTGGTCTAGTACAGTTAGCAAGATACTGCAAGCTCCCAATAATCTGAGAATACCTTAACTGAGACACAAGTACTCCTGAAGCATTTTTGACAAGGGAAACTTTATGATAATAGGGTGTACTAGTGATTCTATACTATGAATAACAATATTTCTCAAGTATAGATTTCTCTATATAATGAGATTGTGTCAAGTTATTCCTTCAGCCGACCGAATCAGTTTGATTCCAAGAATCACATTATCCTCACCCATATCCTTCATTTTAAGTTCCTTTTCAAAAAAAAAATTATCTCGTTAATAATCTCAATATTGGTTCCAAACAATAAAATGTCATCCACATATAGGCACAAGATGACACACTCACTACCTTTAACTTTGATGTAGGCACACTTATCACTTTCATTAATTATATAACTGAAAGGCAATACAGTTTCATCAAACTTTTTATGCCAATCCCTGGGAGCTTGTTTCAAGCCATAGATGGACTTGATCAGCTTACATACTTTCCTTTCATTTCCAGATGTAATAAATCCCTCAAACTGATCTATATAAATCTCTTTGTCAAGTTCACCTTGAAAAAAAGTTTTCTTTACATCCATCTGATGGATGATAAGACCATGGACGGAAGCCAATTCTATAGGCATTCGGATTGTTAGCATCCTTGCAACTGGAGAGTATGTATCAATATAATCAATTCCTTCCTTTTGCTTAAAATCCTTAGCTATCAGTCTAACTTTGTACTTATCTATTGAGCCATCATGGTTCAACTACCTTTTAAAGACTCACTTGCACGCGATAGTAGAACACCTAGGAGGGAGATCAACCAACCCCCATATTCCATTAGAAACAATAGATTCAATTTCACTCTTCACATCTCCCTTCCAATGCCTAGACTCTGAAGAATCCATAGCCTGTCAGAAAGTTAAAGGTTCATCCTCGACATTGTAAGTGTTAAAATCACCTCCAAATTCCTTATATACCTTTGCACGCTTACTTCTTCCTTGGTTCCTCTAATTCCTTAAGAGTAGAGCTACTACTAGGTTCCGCCCCATATTTGTCATCTTTTCCATATGATCAGAAATAGAACTCGATGTGTGAGTAGGATCTTCCTCATAAGTCTTTTCAGGCATTCCAGTCTTGATAGGGTAAACGTCCTCAAAGAATGTAACATCTCGAAATTCAACTATCGTATTTACCACTATACCATCTATGTCATATTTTAATACTAAAAATCTCATAGCTGTAGTGGTTTCAAGATAGCCCATAAGATACAATCAACAGTTTTCGGACCTAGTTTCTTTCTCTTGTGTTCAGGGACAAGCATCTTAGCAAGGCACCCCCACACACGAAGATATTTAATGTTGGGTTTCGAGCACATAAACGCAGGGAAACAATAATTAAAAATGTAAAAAATCAGAATTTTCAAAACCCACCACAGGATCCATGCGAAAAACAAATATTTAATTCTTAGATCAGATTGTTTACCTTAAGAAGCTTTACCAATTGGTTGACTAATGGAGATCCATAGCTTGTTCAATCACCATGCATCCCACTCTTGCGATCTACGCTCTATCGGTATCCACACGAATGCTTGAACTCAAGGATTGAATGTGTACTAGCACAAACTCGTTTCTTCTTACTCTCTCCATCTTCTCCCATGGTGGCTAGGGTTTTAGTAAAAGTCTTGCACACAAAATCAGCCACACAAGAGATATTATATAGAGAGTAGAAAAACGAATTATAACTCTTAACTAATTAGGAGTTATTATTAATTCAAAATTCCTACTTTTATTATAATTAAGTCTCACTTAATTATTTAACAAATAAATTTCATAATTAATATTAGTAAATTCGAATATCAATATTTATCTAATTAATTAAGTTATACTTAATTAATATTATAAATAATTTGAATTACTTTAATATAATTTAAATCCAATTTAAATTAAATAATCCTTCAAGCATTCTTAGTATGTGACCCTATAGGTTGTTATTATGTTGGTAACAAATTTTAAATCTAATTTAAAATCGTAAACAATGAGCGACATCTAGTAATACATCATTGCTACCCAAGTAATAATAATCGAATCGGTGATCGATTAAACCTTTTGTGAATAATGTACAATGTAATATAATCCCTTTAACCTAATATTATAGATTAAACTAGAGGCATGTAATGTGTCATCCTCATCATAGTTTAATCTAAGTTTCCTTGATCAATGAGTAGACTATCATATCAAATCAACATTTGAGCGTGGCCACGCATTTCATAGTCTAGCTCACACAAGAGGCCAATAATATTACTCCTAAAATAGGAGGGTTAAATCCCATCTAGATCATTCATACTTCTCATACGATTCATAATATCACCAATGTCCACTTTTATCATTATCCGGTCAAGGATAACTTTTAATAAAATCAATGTATATTAATTCTCGTATAGAAATATAATGACTTCAGGTCTAAGGACCATTACATCATTATCACTGTGAGAATTACGTATGACACAACAGACATGTAGAATCTCACATTGGGTCTATCCAGCACCATGTACATATATATCTGCCTGTGTTTTTGACTTTAGTATCACTATACCTATCAAAATGAATATTCATTCTCCTTGAGGCTTGCTTCAATCTATAAATAGATAAAAGCAACTTACAAACTATCTTAGCAAACTTTGGATCGACAAAACCCTCAGGTTGTATCATATATACATCATCTTCAAGGCTCCCATATAAGAAAGCAGTTTTGACATCCATTTGCCAAATCTCATAGTCAAATTAAGCAACTATTGCTAACAAAATCCTGATGGACTTGACCATAGTAACCGGTGAAAAAGTCTCATCATAGTCTATACCATGAATTTGTTTGAAACTTTTTGCCACTAGTCGCGTCTTATAGGTCTGTACTTTACCATCCATATCAGTTTTCTTCTTGAAAACCCACTTGCACCCTATAGGTTTTTACCCCTTCGAGTGGATCAACTAAAGTCAATACTTTATTTTGATACATGATGTGACGCCCTCAATCTCGGGGTTAGGAAATGAGGACTCATACACCTTTAATCTAATAATTAAATAAGCATAAACCCCGATTAACTACTAATAGGATTAATAGGATAAAGTATGAGACAAGATTACAACTACCAATCATAAAATATAACTTACAACCCCAAAATATTAATAAATAAACAATATCGATTCTGGCTGGGAACCGACAGATAACCCATTGTATCTTTACAGATTCCTTCTAGGCGCGTACTCACTCAAAAATACCACTACCTGCTCTGGCAACCGGAAGCCCTCAACACGGTAGGGACCACCAGGTACGCTCTTACGAGCAGTGTGCCTAAGCCTGGCCATCTTCTTGCTTAACTGCCATGGTTAGATTAAAACGAAACATATGAGTATAAAACTCAACAAGTAACTATAAAGCAGTTCTACAATATCAATTCCACAATGTACTTTACCAAACTCAGGGCATTCTACTTTATTTGTTCTAGGTGGCAGATTTCCAGCTTTTGGGTTAAGGGAAGGTTTTGAAGGAACAATATGGAGCTTTTAAGGAACAAGGCTCAACGTAGGACGAAAGCCGACATTCATCACAAATCATTAAAGGATCGGAATAGATCTTTCAAAAAGAGGAAAGTAACAACATTTTATTATATGGAATCAATCATATGATCAACAGATTTAAGAATCAGGGTTCTTGAGCTTTAAGCTTCACATTAACATAATCAACTCTTTTCAAAACAATATAAACCATTTTCATTTTCAAGAATCAATTTACTGAACAGAAAGTTTCAGTTCCCTTTTAAATAATCATTTAGAACCCTTGATTGGATCACTTTATCTTTCCATTTCACTATAATACGGGTGATCAGCCCGTACCAACCTCCATCTGGTCTTTAAGGTAGCAATCGGCATAATTTCAGCCTTAAGTTGGACTAGCCCCGCTAGCCTCTTACCATGACTGGACTAGTCCCACTAGCCTCTTACGCCCCAATCCAATCCATCAGGAATTCGTTTGGAAAACCTTGAGTTGGAAAAACAAATAGGTTTTCTAAAATCCATTTTATCATTACCAAGAATATGAAATCATTCAGACTCTTTCGAGTCGAAACTCATTCTTAAGTCAGATTTTAAGAAAAACAAAGTTCAGGGAGTGATTCAAGGATAAACAAGGAACAATTATTAAGGATTCCGTATCAAGGATAATAAGGCACTTAAGTTAGAAGGATCAACATCTGTTTAGGGATCAATAGGGTGATCAGAACATAAGGTATCATTAAACAGGGTTCACAAGGATAATGATAGGGTTCAATATAATTCATGGCTTAATAAATAACTTGAACAGAAAGGATAGATTATCAAAGGGGTTGAATCAGTAAGCTTAACAATAACAGTTTATCAAGATCAAAGGCAGGGTATCTCAAATCAATATCAGGGTTTTACCTATTAAACAGTTCAATACTCTACATGGTATGAACAACATTCTCTTTATAATCATTTACCCAAGTAATAAGAGTTACATGCCTGTATTTGCTTTCCTGAAGGTTGAACTACTGCCACCTAGTATACCCTTTCCTTTCCTAGCCTGAATGCCCTCACGCTCCGAATCTACAATAAAACCAAAACCTTAATCAGTTTCTCAACTCTCGTTCCCGGAACGATCACTCAATTACGATAGCTCGATTATACTCTTGTCTCAGATATACGAGTATAGCTTATACACATAAGCACATAACACATTCTTTACTCATAACCTTATATCACTTTACATATACTCGCTAAACCTTGATTTTTTTCCCAAATCAAATATTTATAACTCGTACAAACACACAATGACATGCACAACTATTACTTATAGATTTTAACCCCAATTAACTCAATTCCCTTTCTCTTTATCTATAATTCGAACCAAAACACAATCCAACAAGCAAAATTCAAAGGTTTTCACACATAAACACTCAATCATTCTATCATTTACCAAAAATCAGATTTTTGACTTTGAATTTCTTTGGCCTATTCGGCCTTAACCACAATCATAATCAAACCAAAACATGCATTAACAATTCCTCTTTTAAATCAACATGCAAACTTATCACTTTCTAGTTAAACCTTAATTATACCAAAATCAAGTCACAAAAATCAATTCTTCTTTTTATTAACACAAGGTCGAACAAAAACCTTCACCATGCATTCTCAAATTTTGCATCCAAAAAAATGTACAAGTCCAATTCTCATAAAATCTTAGTTAACATACTTAAATCATAAAAGAACATAACCCTTTTTGGTACATGCAAACATTAAGAAATCATATCATCCGATCTTTACTAATTTCCAAGAATGAACATTAACAAGTCATGATCATTACTAAAAATCATTTTTGATCTTTTAAAACCAAGATCCCATTCGGGTTTTTACAAAAAAACAACACATGCAAATGATTTTCTTAATCCTTAAATTAAAAATCAACCCATAATCAAATCATCAAATCAACAACTCATTCATTGTAACAAAATCAACATGATTTTCTAAAATTAGTAATGTCCATTCGGCCTTTTTATCAAAATACCACATGCAAACACAAATATTTGATTTAAAGATTCTAGAGCTCAGTTTTTAACATCATTGCTCACCACCGGTTCACCGGAGTTCATCACCGGTGGCGGTGGTTTCTCGGTGGTGCCCCATTTTGGGGTTTCCAACCTTGAAACCTCCGATTATGCACACACAAGGCACATGCAAGACTCACTTGGCTTTGAGAATCATTTTTCAATCATAAAATCACCTCCTTAAACACATATTAGACCATACATACATACATACACACACATCAAGCATGAACACACACACACACATTGAGCTTGCATGCAACAAGATATTCACACATGCACACTCCAATAACCACTTATATGTGTTTAACAAGAGATTTTGAGAAGGATTGGTGAGAGTTATCAAAGAAACAAGTAGTTTACCAAGAGAAAAGAAGAAGAACCGAGAGAGAGAGTAGCCGAGAGAGAGAGTGAGAAAGAAAGAGAGAAGAGAGATTGAGGTGCTCGGGAAAAAGAAAAGAGAAAAGGGGGGATGAGTTTATACACACGCAAGATCAATGGTAATTTAGTACATTACTAATTCCCTTTTATAAAGTGATTTTCCTTTCTCTTTTTACTCCCATAGATTATTGGTGGAAAAATAAATATATCTCTCTCAGGAAGTTGGAAATTATAGCGATTGATGATTTTAAAACGTAAATCTCGAAATTAGCTTTCCAACCATTACTCATAATAAGATTTTGAGCGTACGGTTGATTTTATATGATTTTCGCAAGCTCGCCTTAATAATAACATTTTCCACATAAAAATCAATTTAAAATGCAAAGACCACCAAATAAATCCATTCATCATTTTTAAAAAGTCACTAGGACTATTACGAAGATAATAAAACAATTCCCATATTTTTATCTTACTCAGATACTTTTATAAAAATGCGTAAAGGTTAAATTAACCTTTATTTAAATCAATAAGTTCCTTTAAATTCATAAAAATGTCACAAAGCACATAGTCATGCACACAGACAAGCAATCACACATATACAATCACATAACGACTCAGATCTGATCATAGAATTTATTCTTCTTTAATCTTTATCCCTTTGTACGCGTATCGGGTCACGTTCAGCCTCACGGCCCGACGCTCAGCGTTTCAATTACGCTTCTCATTATCATTATCAATCGACACGTCACTGAGGACGAAATACTTTATTCATTTCACTCAATCATACATAATTCACATTTTATATTCTTTATCTCCTTATTAGGACGGGTTCCGTTCTACCTGACGGCCCGACGACACAACTTAACTCCTAAGCTGACTCTTTAAATTGGAACGTTTATACTTACGCTCCTAAATTCTAATATACAGAAAAGACAATTAATCAGCACTTAGTCACATAATTATAATTACATCATATAAGGCATACTTTATTGACTTAAATACGTCGAAAAATTCTCAGTCGTCACACTCTACCCTCCTTAAAAGGATTCTGTCCCCAGAATCTAATCTAAGCAAATAGATTGGGATACTTTTCTTTCATTTCGCTTTCTAATTCCCAAGTCAATTCTTCGACTAATGGATTTCTCCACAACACTCTAACTAGAGGTACAACTTTATTCCCGAGCGTCCTCTCTTTTCGGTCCAAAATTCGAACTGGCTGTTCCACATAAGACAAATCTGGTTGGATTTCCACTGGTTCCAACTCGATCACATGGCTCGCATCGGCATTATATTTCTTCAGAAGAGATACATGAAATATGTAACACCCCCAAATCCGGGGTCGGAGATTCGGGTTGTCACGAGTTCTATTTCCCTTAAAAATTCTTAATCTTAACAGTCAACCAACTACTGAGTACTGTGACCCCACAATATACACACACACACACACACCACAAGTTATAGTCTCAGAGATGAATACCAAAAATAACACAAGTCATTTTATTCCACAATTATAAACCGTTACACCTTAAAAGGGTTTCTGAATAAATTTACATTTCTTTGCCATTATTATAATTCATATAGATACATAAGTCTGGTACATCAGAAGTTGAAAGCCTAGCCTATTGGTAATTTCTACCTCAGCTACAGCGGCATCAACGCTTCCAGAAAACTGCGGAACGTTTCCTAACCGCTTGCGAATTGGAAGCTTGGTCATGTTCATCTTTTCTATCTGTTGTTGTGTGATAAAAGAAGAAAGCAAGGGTGAGCAACAAGCCCACCGAAATAATATGTATAATAATTAACAATATATGAGCATTCTCATAGTACTCATAAAAGTCTTGGTCAAGAAGAAATGAACCAAGCTGATATCTTAACGCGACCAAGTCGCAAAATATTCAGTATATATATATATACATATATACTTTTCACAATCTTTGAAATCCTCTGACAGGTATAATATACACAGAGTTCCAGTTTATAACTGTATAAAAATATCGTTGCAAGGTGATCTCATATATCTAACCTTGTCTCAACGTTTTTCTGAAAATCTTTGACATGCATAAGATAATCATTTACTAGATATAAGTTTAAAAGATGAAGCTACAAGATACTCCAATATACTTATATCTTTTCCGAATACTACTTGAACTACCACCGTTCAAGGTATAACCCGTTTCAAAAGTTCATCACATAGATGACACTACAAGATAAGATTTGAATAGGTTCAATCCTTGAAATATCATTATAAATAATGAAGTTACGAGATACTTCATTAAGTCCCGATATATATATACACCTATATATATATATATTTCATACACTCCTTGAAAACCTCTGTTATGAAAATTATAAACAGAGTTGTAATATCCAATGAATTTGGAAAGGAGAAAACCTTGACATAAACCTGATATCTTGCTGATCAGGAAAATATACCAATAAGTAACCTTTTCTACTAGTAGATGGACGAATTCCCCACTGGTCATCACCCTGGCCGCAATAGGACCTTATGTTGGACTGCCACTCAGCCACTTACGCATTTGATGGACTCCCACTGAGCCACTTACACTTTCATGGAAGCCCACTGAGCCCATGTTGCTTATGCCGACTCAAATAGATGAACTTACTTCCCGAACGATGGGCAAGTAATCAAGATATTTTCTCAAAATAGCAACCTCGTTGCGAATGTAAAATACACCACTGAGCCGGATCCCTCAGGTTTTGAGCGAGTATTTAAATCCCCTTCGAAAGGAAGATCTTAAATATAAAAATGAGTTTTGGGATCCGCTCTAACTTTTAAAAATCATTTTGAAGACTCGAAAACATTTTTAAGAATGTTTGGAGTAATGCTGATTTAATGAAATAAATCAGTCCCGATATATTATAAAATATCTGAATATTATTATTTAAATAATATTCCCAAAAGGATAATCCTTATAAAAATAATTGAAGTAGAAGTTCTAAAACTTATACTTGAAATGAATAATAAATAAATAAAGATATACGATCTTTATTTAAATAATCAAAAATAAGTTGGATTATCGAAACATTGTTCTTTAATAAAATAAAGAATATTATTTAATAAAATAAGCGGAGTCATAAGTCCTTGAATAAATATTCAAAATAATATTCATTAAATAAAATAAACGGAGTCATAAGTCCTCGAATGAATATTCAAACTAATATTCATTAATTAAAATAAAGTTATCGAATAAACCTTATTCGATTAATGGTTTTGAAAACTATTCATATATATATATATATATATATATAAATATATATATATATATATATTATACTCGGGAAAATCGACTCCCGGTTTAGAAAAATGTTCACCTTTGGGTCCCCTATACTAAGGGTATATACAACTACTGCTTATCTCTAGCATAGGTATTATGCAACTTATAAGCAATTGAATCAACAATTAGATATCAAGATTATGAAACAGACATGCATATATACCATATCAGCATGCTCCAATATATCGCAAAATTTGCTAATAACAATCATGCACTTATTACAAGATAATGCATATACATATATTTACATCACAATAACAGTATAACGGGTAGAAAACTTGCCTGAGTGTTCCGGGGTAGACGTAAGCTTAGAGTGGGTCCGGTAACCTATGAACAACAACATAAGCCAGAATTAAACCACGGTCGCTTAAGAAACTAGACTTTAACCATTTAGAGCCCTAACGTTCGCTTTCGCGCTTAACGATTCACTTAAGTCGCTCGAGTACCCTTGGCTCCACCATTTTTAATAAATTAACCATTAAGAGTATTAAGGAGATTTTTTCGCGAGTACCTTACCAACTGCCTAATCCACTTAACATAATTGTTTCATACCCCAATTAGTCATTTAAAGTCCTTAAACAAGGTTTCAAAGTAAGGCGAGGGGTAATGGTTCGATCGCGAAGCGCCGTTACTTAAAACGGTCGTTTCTCCTAAACCGTACATCGGATTCAAACGAACCACATATAAAAAAGAAGCTCGTAACATGAACTATCTAATCATGGTAATGGTCAGAACCTAAAAGTGAGTTCATGGGTCCTGATGTTAAGAACAAAAACAGTCTAAAGTAAATCGGGCATTACAACGGCTATGTTTACGCGATTACCAAATTTTATCCTACTCCAAATCAATCCACAATCAACCACAATTCAACCATACAACCAAACTCCATCCATACATTACTAAAACAGCCCCAACACTTCAAGTTCTCCAATTTATATTATTCTCAAACATGAACTAAAACTATTCTTAAGTTCATTAACTAATAACCAAGATTTACAACTCCAAAAACATCACAAAACCACTAATCTCTACATAATCAATCACCATGCTTCTCATGAACTATCCTACTCATAATAAGCTATTAATATTCAATAACAATGCTAGGTTAAGAGATTATACCTTCCTTGGTGAGTAAGAGTAACTAAGGAGCTTGTAATCACCCTTGAAAGTCCTTACCAAAGCTTAATCTAACCAAAAACACAAGATCAAACAATTTAAATTTCTTGAAAACACAATTCACTCTCTTCTTAAATGATTTATTGAAAGAGATTGTGAAGTAATTTGGAGCTTAAACTCCTAGGATAGCCATAACTAATCATAAGGAACCTTGGATAATTACCTTACAATTTAACAATGGTTGGATCTTGGATTTTGAAATTTTCCTCTTTGAAAAACAAGAAAAGCCGAGTGCTTCTCTTGAATAATGAGAGTCAACTTTGTTTTTGTGTTTTTTTTGATTTGTTTGGCTTGGTTGATCCACTTTTGTTTTGATTTATTACCTTTTAACCATGGTGAATTTTGTGTGGTTTATAATCAACCAACCTTCCTTCCTTTTTGGTCATGCTTAGGTCATCATTCTTATGTCATCTTCCTATGCTTGTCCTCTTCTTATTGGTTTGATGACATCATCCTCACTAACCTCTTTGATTAGCTCCCAATTACTTGGCTAATGACCGCTGATCTGTTATACGGTTCGCTTAACTTTCATTTTCGTTTATCGTTTGAGGGATCATACCCGAGATCTTATTACTTGGGTTCCCTTAACCTTTCTCAATACATTATATTCCTTTTATGATCCTTTCTTATAATCCTTGAATTTAAATCCTTTTTATCCTGTTCCCTTATACTCAATTCTTTCGGTATCTGGTGGATTTTTGGGAAAAATCAAAGTGTTCGAATTTCGATTCTGACGATCTTTACATACACTTATATCCCATATAAAGTACTAATAAGATCTCAGAATAACAATAGAAGAACCCCTACATAGTGTGGCATGGAAAGTTTTCTTATTCAACATAATCAGCAAAACACTATTCATAAGGGTTACTAAAAGTTCAAAATTTTTGGGGTTATTACAGTCTCCCCTCCTTAAAAGGATTCCGTCCCGGAATCAGGAAAAATGAATAGGGATACTTTCTTAGCATTGCACTTTCTAACTCTCAAGTCAATCTTCCCACATTGTGGTTCTACCATCAAACTCTGATTAGTTTGATAGCCCTTCTCCTAAGCACTTGTTCCTTTTCAATCTATAATCCTTCCTGATTGCTCCATATAGGTTACGTCGGGTTGCATGTCTATGCGCTCATGTGCCCCTATTTTTCTGGCATCCGAATTATACTTCCTTAATATTGATACGTGGAATAGGTTATGAACTCGCTACATGTTCGGGGGTAGGGCTAGCTCATATGCTAACTTCCCAATACGTCTTAATACCTCAAAGGGTCCAACAATTCATGGGCTTAGCTTTCCTTTCTTTCCGAACCTCATCCATCCTTTCCAAGGGATACCTTTAACATTACTAGGTCCCCTATTTCCTATTCCCTATCCTTTCGTGTCAAATCAACATACTTTTTATGTCCACCTTGGGCTACTACCAGCCGTCCTCTGATTAGATCTATTATATCCTTGGTCCTTTGGATCACTACTGGTTTGAGCATCTTGCGCTCTGTAACATCATCCTATCATAAGGGAGATCGACATTGTCTTCCCTCAAGGATCTCATAAGGTGATATCTCAATACTAACATATGATCTATTATCGTAAGAAAACTCAATCCGTGTTAAGTGACCATTTCAAATTCTTTCAAGTCTATTGCACAGACTCTCATCATAGCTTCTAGCATTATAGCTTTTGCTTCTCAATACCCATTCTTTTCCAGTTCGTAGTCATTACTATCTTCCGTACATAATACTATACCGGTTACACTTTTGCTCGTTAGCATTCTATAACCTTTTAATAAATGCGTCAACCTTAGTATCGCGAACGCGTTAGATTCGGAATACCACCGCACTGATACTACTCCTTTCTAGCTACTTCTATCTTTGAAAGCTTGATCCATCATATAGAAGTAAAAGAATTTATTGAGAGATCACTATGATCATGAACACTTGTTATATCACTTAGTTAGTACAAAAGGTGGCCGGCCTTTAGTACTTGACAAGCAATTAAACAACACGTGGTATCCTACTAGGCTTCTATCACACAGATATGTAGTCATTCGGAAATACCTCCCCTTCTGGAAGGGTTGTTCTTCTCAGCTTACATGAAATGAAAAGAAGAGAAAAGAGCGAACTGAAGAGAATTGTATATACGTAAAAACTTTATTGTCATAAATATCTGGCTTGGAATCTACCTCTGAACTATAGAGGTTTGTCATAGGAGAACAAAACATATATGTATATATATCAACATCAAGTATTATAGCATCGTATTTCACATGCCTAAATATTTTTGCTATTCCGTCCATCATTCTATGGACCCATGCTCTTCCTCGAGCTTATACACAATCACCTTTGAAACTCCCTTGACATCGAAAATTGAATCTGGGATCTCATTCTAGACATCATCGTTACTAGAATTCTATGCTTGCACTGCAACCTTCCTCGTATAGTAATACGACTCTCTATTGATAAGAAGAAATAAGTATTCAATAGGTAGATAATCGACTTAATTAGTCTATCAATGATAACTTATACATCACCACGACCCGATTAGTGGTACTCAATCTCAACACCCATTCTAATACAACTCTTACGGTTGTAATTGACTCATTACTCGCAGAATCATTGTTGCATTGCTATGGTCCATTGCTGACCTATTGTAGTCATTTGTTTTCCTCGGAATCTTAATATCTAATCATACGGAGTCCATATCTGCCGTATCAAAACCTTTTTAAGGAGTTAACATAATCACCATTCATGATTCATGAAGAACACTCCTGATTCTGACGTACATACATGACATGAAGCATATAAAATTGCAGAAAAGTTTCAATGAAAGCAACAATAGCAGGTTAATACCATTATTAACCATATGTCTTTATTGGGAGACATGTATCTCAAAGTTTCATTTAGTCATTTCGTAACATGATCCTGGCTTATCTCAAGATAGGACCTTCGAAGATAGAAAGCCCGCTCACGGTGATTACATGAATTAAATCTTTACCAACTACTATTACGGTTGAGTACCGCATAGTCATCAGAAGGAATGTCAATCTTTCACACCATAATACAACCCTCACAGAATTAACCATTATCACTGTATTCCTCTGGCACAAGCGCCGATAATTGTCCTCTTACACTTAAAATGTTGGCCACCTCTTTGGCCTTTCCTGATAGTAAAATTTTCTTACAATCAATATCATTTTAACCACCTCCAACTAAATTTTCTACCTCATTTCAATCACTGCTTATGTGAAAATGCTTCTCTTAAGTCCCGGTGAGAAAAAAAAATCACCATTTTTCCATAAGTCATTGCCTTAGTCTTTAGATGTGAACATTGCCACGACTGACTCTCGATCATACTTAGGACGTTTCTTATCTTGGGTCCTTCTTATTTTCACCAATCTCGACCCTCATTGGATCGATCTATACTTTCTTATGGTTCAACACGTGCCCCACTTGGCATTATTATAATTACGTCATATTTCCTTCATCAAAATTTCTATTCTTGAGAACTTTGAATATTACCTTTCTCCTTGTAAAACCTCTAAGGTCATCCTTAAATCCTTCATCAGGTACACCCTAGGAACAGGGCATATCAAGATACCATTTACTAATACCAGAATCATTGTCTATATACTTCTGATAAATTTCTCCACTGATCCTTAAAGGTTGTTGTTACCTTAATCCTTTCCAATTCATATTGTCAAAACTCATGTTGTCCCTATTAAGGGTGAAATGCCAACCTTTATGCATTCCCCTAGGATTCATTCTAAGTTACAGATGTTGTATCCTTAATTGCACCTTTAAAAAGGTACATGCATCCTTCCATGGATAAATCAGGTCATATATCCCTGATAAGGGTGTCTTATTCAATCATTCCCACCCAGATAGTCTATACCAATTTCACAATAGCATCCTTATTCAAACTGAGGTCAACACATATGGCCTTCAAAAGATAACAATGGTTACCCGCTTTTTTTCCTAATTTGGTAATGACAACAGGGATGTCCTGGAAGATATTGGTCATGTTCAACGTGAACTTCTTCTTAATAATTCCTCATTTACTTTTGTTATTTATCTCAACAGTCATCTCAATATTGGGATGTCTTTCATACCTGGCGTCTCCCTTTCTGGGTATCATGCCACCGGTCTTACACTTCACATTCTTGAAGGTCACTTCCTTCATCCAATTTTCCTAATTTCCTACTTTCTTGTCTCCTCAGTCTATCCGCGTCTCATTATTTATCCTTCGAACTATCTCAAGGTTTCCTCGAATTCTCCCAACTTAAAGGGAGTACAATATGTACATCTCTTATGCCTTCAACCATCAACTTTAACTCATAGTGAATCATCCTCATCCTGACGATCACATACTTTTCTATTTCTATTACTATGATTCTTTAGGGTTTCCTCATACCCAACTCCCTGATCATTCCTCAAACTCTATTGCCTTTATATTCCTTTCCACTTCAGTTTCTTTTTATTTTCCTTTCTCTTACAATCATTTCATGAACCCACTAATTATTTACTTCAAACATCACGTCGTTCTGGAATTCTTGTCCTCGGAATGAATCTTTACAACTTTTACAACTTAGATTCATAATTCATCATACTCGTCCGCCTTTGTTCTGGCTCTAAAGCTTTTACACTATCTCTCTATCTTCCTTAGCCTTCCACCAGCGGGTGGCCTCTCTCTTAGGAAGGTAAGTGACAAAATAGTCTTTTGTGCTTCATCAATTATTTAGAATCTCAAATGATTCCCATATTTCCTTTAGCCAGGCTCTCTCCTCTACTGAGTTCGCTTGTTCCTTGGAAATTCTGAGAGCTTAGCGACTTAAAGTTCCTGAAAGAATTTCCCACTGCACTGTCTCCTTAGGGTGGTGGTTGGGGATAATAGTCTAAGTTCTTTTTAGACAGGTCCATGAATTGCCGTATAGGAGTACCGTCTCGGGTCTCCTTTCCTTACTCGACTTTCTGTTTCCTTAGTATGAAATGTTTCATCCTTCTCCCATACTTGGAGTTATCTTATACGTTAAAATCCTTGTTTTCCACTTCATTATATTTTGGGTTCCTTATATCTTAATTGCGACCTCCCTGATTATCACATTCAAGGTTTGCCCCTAATCTTATTCCTCGTGGGGGCATAATGCTTGGAAAATTTTTGAGAATCTTTGGATATTTGTCTTACTTACTTTGCTTAAGTCTTTCCCTCGTTCAGTCCTTGCATGATTGCAAATTATGAATTCTCAAGTTCTATAAACTTCATGACATTCTCTTAAGTGTTAATAGTGCAATTAACAATATGAACTTATCACAAACAAACTGATCTGAACTGAAATTAACGAATATATACATAACCATTTGTTCGAGGGTACAACAACTGACACATTAAAGAGAATTACATCATTTGATCTGATCGCTTCTATGCCAAAAGTACTACCATAGATAATCATCTAGTCATTAAAACTAATCATTCATAACTTAGGCTAATCCTCCAAAAGCGGTGCTACATAAAACCCTTGTCTGATCGCTCTGGCTCTGCACACTACCATGGATCAAGAAATGCGGGCACGCATGACATCCCTAACCTGCTCCATCACAGAGGTGATGAGGTCTAAGATAATCGCAAGTAGATCTGGATCAACCTGACCCTCAAGATGGCCTCTAGCTGTAATTCAGGTGGTAGCCTCAGTCCTGTCCATGCTATAAGCTAATCCTGCCGAAAGTACCCCGCCCTTAATCCTTGGTGCAGTAAGTCAATCCAATAGATCACTCCTAACATTACGGGCCTCAGAAAGGCCACCCAGAGTCATATGATAATCGACGATAAGAGAAGCCTGAGTGGTAGCATCTAGCAGTCCATGGGGTGCAGGTGGTGCAGACCCAGGAGATCCAAATGGATAACCAAGCATGGTATCAGGTGACAATGGTGCAGGAGATAAAGGTGGCATTTCCTCAGTAGGTGTTGGGCTCTGTACAGGGGAGGGAACAGGAATTGGTGGAACCTCATGGATGTCTACAGGAACCTCTGGAAGAGGGTTTGACACTGGTATAATTGGTGCCATGGAAGGCCCCACTCCTTCTGCCCTCATTATCCTTTGTGCCTTTGGTAACTCTTCATCCTCTAGTGCCACCCTCGCAGCCATTCTAGCTCTGGTAGTCGCCCTGACTACGGTCATCAATTCCTCAGCGGTCCTCTCTTCATTCTCGTCAGGATCCTCCACGAGATCCTCCTCAGCAACAATCCCTTCTGGGATAACATCCTCAACCACAACATTCTCAATATGAATCTCATCCGGTCCCTCGTTAGGGTACTCTATTGGATTCGCAATTTGATCTCCAATATGAAATAAAACATCCTCATACTGATGCCCCTGAACCTCAGGGTTCGGTGCCCCGCTGCCCTATATGAGAACGAACTATGTTACTATCATAATATTTATAAGGGTTCCCGTAAGGGTTTTAACTGTCAGTCCTACGTTAGGTAGCCCGACTATGAACTTGGCAAGAGTTCTTATTTTCTTAGTGAACTTATTATCTTAACGTCACATCATCTCTGAGGTTTATAACACTTGGCTCTGATACCATTTCTGTAACACCCCCAAATCCGGGGTCGGGGATTCGGGTTGTCACGAGTTCCATTTCCCTTATCAATACTTAATCTTAACAGTCAACCAACTACTGAGTACTGTGACCCCACAATATACACACACACACACCACAAGTTATAGTCTCAGAGATGAATACCAAAAATAACATAAGTCATTTTATTCCACAATTATAAACCGTTATACCTTAAAAGGGTTTCTGAATAAATTTACATTTCTTTGCCATTATTACAATTCATATAGATACATAAGTCTGGTACATCAGAAGTTGAAAGCCTAGCCTATTGGTAATTTCTACCTCAGCTACAGCGGCATCAACGCTTCCAGAAAACTGCGGAACGTTTCCTAACCGCTTGTGAATTGGAAGCTTGGTCCTGTTCATCTTTTCTATCTGTTGTTGTGTGATGAAAGAAGAAAGCAAGGGTGAGCAACAAGCCCACCCTTTTAAGGTATAATAATTAACAATATATGAGCATTCTCATAGTACTCATGAAAGTCTTGGTCAAGAAGAAATGAACCAAGCTGATATCTTAACGCGACCAAGTCGCAAAATATTCAGTATATATATATACATATATACTTTTCACAATCTTTGAAATCCTCTGACAGGTATCATATACACAGAGTTCCAGTTTATAACTGTATAAAAATATCGTTGCAAGGTGACCTCATATATCTAACCTTGTCTCAACGTTTTTCTGAAAATCTTTGACATGCACATGATAATTATTTACTAGGTATAAGTTTAAAAGATGAAGTTACAAGATACTCCAATATACTTATATCTTTTCCGAATACTACTTGAACTACCACCGTTCGAGGTATAATCCGTTTCAAAAGTTCATCACATAGATGAGACTACAAGATAAGATTTGAATAGGTTCAATCCTTGAAATATCATTATAAATAATAAAGTTACGAGATACTTCATTAAGTCCCGATATATATATACACCTATATATATATACATTTCATACACTCCTTGAAAACCTCTGTTATGAAAATTATAAACAGAGTTGTAATATCTAATGAATTTGGAAAGGAGAAAACCTTGGCATAAACCTGATATCTTGCTGATCAGGCAAAGATACCAATAAGTAACCTTTTCTACTAGTAGATGGACGAATTTCCCACTGGTCATCACCCTGGCCGCAATAGGACCTTATGCTGGACTGCCACTCAGCCATTTACATATTTGATGGACTCCCACTGAGCCACTTACACTTTCATGGACGCCCATTGAGCCCATGTTGCTTATGCCGACTCAAATAGATGAACTTACTTCCCGAACGATGGGCAAGTAATCAAGATGTTTTCTCAAAATAGCAACCTTGTTGTGAATGTAAAATACACCACTGAGCCAGATCCCTCAGGTTTTGAGCGAGTATTTAAATCCCCTTCGAAATGAATATCTTAAATATAAAAATGAGTTTTGGGATCCGCTCTAACTTTTAAAAATCATTTTGAAGACTCGAAAATATTTTTAAGAATGTTTGGAGTAATGCTGATTTAATGAAATAAATCAGTCCCGATATATTAGAAAATATCTGAATATTATTATTTAAATAATATTCCCAAAAGGATAATCCTTATAAAAATAATTGAAGTAAAACTTTTAAAACTTATACTTGAAATGAATAATAAATAACCAAAGATATACGATCTTTATTTAAATAATCAAAAATAAGTTGAATTATCGAAACATTATTCTTTGATAAAATAAAGAATATTATTTAATAAAATAAGCAGATTGATAAGTCCTCGAATGAATATTCAAAATAATATTCATTAAATAAAATAAACGGAGTCATAAGTCCTCGAATGAATATTCAAACTAATATTCATTATTTAAAATAAATTTATCGAATAAACCTTATTCGATTAATGGTTTTGAAAACTATTCATATATATATATATATATTATACTCGGGAAAATCGACTCTCGGTTTAGAAAAATGTTCACCTTTGGGTCCCCTATACTAAGGGTATACACAACTACTGCTTATCTCTAGCATAGGTATTATGCAACTTATAAGCAATTGAATCAACAATTAGATATCAAGATTACGAAACAGACATGCATATATACCATATCATCATGCTCCAATATATCGCAAAATTTTCTAATAACAATCATGCACTTATCACAAGATAATGTATATACATATATTTACATCACAACAACTGTATAACGGGTAGAAAACTTGCCTGAGTGTTCCGGGGTAGACGTAAGCTTAGAGTGGGTCGAGTAACCTATGAATAACAACATAAGCCGGAATTAAACCACGGTCGCTTAAGAAACTAGACTTTAACCATTTAGAGCCCTAATGTTCGCTTTCGCGCTTAACGATTCACTTAAGTCGCTCGAGTACCCTCGGTTCCACCATTTTTAATAAATTAACCATTAAGAGTTTTAAGGCGATTCTTTTGCGAGTACCTTACCAACTGCCTAATCCACTTAACATAATTGTTTCATACCCCAATTAGTTATTTAAAGTCTTTAACCAAGGTTTCAAAGTAAGGCGAGGGGTAATGGTTCGGTCGCGAAGCGCCGTTACTTAAAACGGTCGTTTCTCCTAAAATGTACATCGGATTCAAACGAACCACATATCAAAACGAAGCTCGTAACATGAGCTATCTAATCACGGTAATGGTCAGAACCTAACAGTGAGTTCATGGGTCCTGATGTTAAGAACAAAAACAGTCTAAAGTAAATCGGGCATTACGACGGCTATGTTTACGCGATTACCAAATTTTATCCTACTCCAAATCAATCCGCAATCAACCACAATTCAACCATACAACCAAACTCCATCCATACATTACTAAAACTGGCCCAACACCTCAAGTTCTCCAATTTATATTATTCTCAAACATGAACTAAAACTATTCTTAAGTTCATTAACTAATAACCAAGATTTACAACTCCAAAAACATCACAAAACCACTAATCTCTACATAATCAATCACCATGCTTCTCATGAACTATCCTACTCATAATAAGCTCTTAATATTGAATAACAATGCTAGGTTAAGAGATTATACCATCCTTGGTGAGTAAGAGTAACTAAGGATCTTGGAATCACCCTTGAAAGTCCTTACCAAAGCTTAATCTAACCAAAAACACAAGATCAAACAATTTAAATTTCTTGAAAACCCTATTCACTCTCTTCTTAAATGATTTATTGAAAGAGATTGTGAAGGAATTTGGAGCTTAAACTCCTAGGATAGCCATAACTAATCATAAGAAGCCTTGGATAATTACCTTGTAATTTAAAAATGGTTGGATCTTGGATTTTGAAATTTTCCTCTTTGAAAAACATGAAAAGCCGAGAGCTTCTCTTGAATAATGAGAGTCTACTTTATTTTTGTGTTTTTTTGATTTGATTGGCTTGGTTGATCCACTTTTGTTTTCATTTATTACCTTTTAACCATGGTGAATTTTGTGTGGTTTATAATCAACTAACCTTCCTTCCTTTTTGGTCATGCTTAAGTCATCATTCTTATGTCATCTTCCCATGATTTTCCTCTTCTTATTGGTTTGATGACATCATCCTCACTAACCTCTTTGATTAGCTCCTAATTACTTGGCTAATGATCGCTGATCTGTTATACGGTTCGCTTAACTTTCATTTTCGTTTATCGTTTGAGGGATCATACCCGGGATCTTATTACTTGGGTTCCCTTAACCTTTCTCAATACATTATATTCCTTTTATGATCCTTTCTTATAATCCTTGAATTTAAATCCTTTTTATCCTGTTCCCTTATACTCAATTCTTTCGGTATCTGGTGGATTTTCGGGAAAAATCAAAGCGTTCGAATTTGGATTCTGACGATCTTTACATACACTTATATCCCATATAAAGTACTAATAAGATCTCAGAATAACAATAGAAGAACCCCTACATAGTGTGGTATGGAAAGTTTTCTTATTCAGCATAATCAGCAAAACACTATTCATAAGGGTTACTAAAAGTTCAAAAATTTTGGGGTTATTACAAAATACATTGTGCAGATGTTGCATTTGTGGAGGTAGCGCCAACTCATATGCCACTTTCCCAACTCGACGCAATACTTCAAATGGTCCGATATACCTACGACTCAACTTTCCTTTCTTTCCGAATCGGGTTAAACCTTTCCAAGGAGATATCTTTAACAAGACTTTTTCTCCAGATTCGAATTGCACAACTTTTCGTTCTTGATTTGCGTACTTTGCTTGTCGATCTTGAGCTGCAATTAATCTCTTTCGAATCATTTCTACCTTTTCCTTCATTTGTTGAACTAGCTCTGGCCCAATTAATTTGTGCTCACCAACTTCATCCCAATATGTAGGGGACCTACACTTTCTTCCATACAACACTTTATAAGGCGACATGCCAATACTCGCGTGATAACTGTTGTTGTAGGAAAACTCAATTAACGGCAAATGATCGTCCCAATTTCCTTTGAAATTTATTGCGCAGGTTTGCAACATATCTTCAATTGTCTGAATTGTCCTTTCACTTTGTCCGTCTGTCTGCGGATGATATGCCGTACTCATTTTCAACTTAGTTCCCAAATGATCATGAAATTGTCGCCAAAATGCGAGTTAAACCTTGGATCTCTATCAGACACGATAGATGCAGGAACTCCATGACGCATCACAATCTCATCCAAATACAATTTGACCAACTTTTCAAACGAAAACCTTTCATTTATCGGCAAGAAATGTGCTGACTTCGTCAACCGATCGACTACCATCCAAATCGCATCATGATTTGACTTGGTTTTAGGTAATCCTACCACGAAATCCATCGCTATATGTTCCCATTTCCATTCGGGTATATCCAGTGGCTAAAGCAATCCGCTCGGCCTTTAATGTTTCGCTTTGACTCTTTGGCACGTATAACATTTACTTATCCATTCCGTAATTTCCTTTTTCATGTTTGGCCACCAATAACTTTCTTTTAAATCCTGGTACATTTTCGTACTTCTAGGGTGAATTGAAAATCTCGAGTTATGCGCTTCTTGTAAAATCTCGTGCTTTAGCTCCATGACATTAGGTATCCAAATACGTGAGTTAACACGGTATATTCCTTTCCCATCTTTTTGAGCTTTAATTTCATCTCCTGTCAACTTATCCTTTTCGCGATTCATCACTTGCTCTTGACAGCATCGAATCTTTTCCAAAATTTCAGGTTGAAATGACATTGCATAAATAGCTTCACCTCCAAATTATGGAGTCTGCACCTCTATTTCCATCTTTTCAAAATCCTTGATCAATTCTTCTGATGACATTAACATATTCAACTTTTCCTTGCGACTTAGAGCGTCTGCTACCGTATTTGCCTTTCCAGGATGATAGTTTATCGCACAATCATAATCTTTGATCAATTCCAACCACCTTCTTTGTCGCATATTCAATTCTTTCTGAGTAAAGATATACTTTAAACTCTTATGATCCGTATAAATCTCGCACTTTTCCCCGTACAAATAATGCCTCCAAATCTTAAGGGCAAACACAATTGCTGCCAATTCCAAATCATGCGTTAGATACTTTTGCTCGTGCGGCTTGAGTTGCCTTGACGCATATGCTATTACCTTCCCGTGTTGCATTAACACACATCCAAGTCCTTTATATGAAGCATCACTGAATATCACAAATTCCCCTTTTTCATCTGGTAACAGTAACACAGGGGCGGTTACCAACCTCTTCTTTACCTCTTGAAAACTTTCCTCGCATTTTTCCGTCCAGACAAACTTCTCGTTCTAAATAAACCGGCTAATCCCAGAAAACTTCTGACTTCCGTAGGAGTCTTGGGTCTTTCCCAATTCATTACAGCTTCTATCTTGGCTGGGTCCACTTTGATTCCTTCTTTATTAACTACATGACCAAGAAATTGCACTTCCTTTAACCAAAATTCACACTTTGAAAACTTAGCGTATAGCTTCTCTTTCCTCAGAATTTCCAAGGAAAACCTCAAATGCTCCTTATGATCTTCTTCCGTCTTGGAGTAAATCAGTATATCGTCGATAAATACAATAACAAACTTATCCAAATATTGCTTGAACACTCTGTTCATAAGATCTATAAATGTGGCTGGCGCATTTGTCAATCCAAACGCCATTACCAAAAACTCATAGTGCCCATATCTCGTTCGGAACGCTGTCTTCGGTATATCTTCTGCTTTAATTTTTAATTGATGATACCCAGATCTTAAATCAATCTTGGAGAAACACGAAACTCCTTTCAACTGGTCAAACAGGTCATCGATCCGCGGTAGAGGGTACTTATTCTTAATCGTCAATTTATTCAGTTCCCGGTAATCAATGCACAACCTCATACTTTCATCCTTTTTCTTTACAGACAACACCGGTGCGCCCCACGGGGATACACTCGGTCGAATTACTCCTTTATCCAACAATTCTTGCAACTGAGCTACCAATTCCTTCATTTCAACTGTGCCATACGATAGGGAGCTTTCGACACTGGTTCCGTTCCAGGAGCCAAATTAATCATAAACTCGATCTCTCTTTCTGGAGGTAGTCCAGGAAATTCATCAGGAAATACATCCGGAAAATCTCGTACTATCGGAATATCCTCGATCCTTACGGATTCTTTCTCCACATCCATGACATGAGCCAAATAAACTTTGCATCCTTATCGTATTAATCTTCTCACCTCAATAGCCGTTAGGAATTTCTTCTCTTGCCTCTTTCCTTTAAATATCACCTCTTCACCATCCTTGGTTCTTAATTTCACCTTCTTACTTTTACATTCTATTTGTGCTTCATGGTTTGACAACCAATCCATTCCTAGAATGACCTCAAATTCTCCTAACTTAAAGGGAATTAAGTCAGCAGAAAAGTGCCGATCTTCTATAGTCACATCACAATGGGACAAATCTTATTAACAATAACTTTCTCTTGATTCGCTACCTCTATAATCAAACTAGGTTCCAGAGGGTATGCAACACAATTTAACTTATCAAGAATACTTTCAAAAATAAAGGATCTAGTTGCTCCGGAATCTATCAATACTTTTACTTCTACTGAGTTAATAACAAGCATACCTGCTACCACGTCCACATCTTGCACCGCATCTTTCATTATCATGTTAAAGGTTCTAGCTCTGGGTTGAGCTGATGGTGCTGGGAGAGACGGCAGTCCAGCAATCCTAAGAACATTAGCCTTCTGAACAGGCTCCTTGCAATTTCTGGCCATATGGCCCACTTTACCACACTTGAAACAAGCCAACTCAGGCTTCCTCGCTCCACTTGGGCATTTTGAAGAGTAATGTCCCTTCTGGTTGCACTTGAAACACGTTACATCCAACTTATTACCCCTTCCCGGGTGTCTCTTTCCACAATTCTTGCATTCCTGAATCTGAGGTCTGTTGTCTTTCCCCGGTTGTCCAGTTTTCTGGAAATGGTTCTTCTGAGCTCCGTTACCAGGTCTAAACTTCTGAAACTTTTGGTTCTGACCTCTACCATTCTTTCCAAATTTTCCTCTAAACTTTGAACTTCCTTGCTCTTGCTCTGAGCTTTCAAATTTCCTCTTTCTTCCTTCATTTTCTCTTCTTGCAGCTTCCCGCTCACCTTCCACTATCATTACCTTTTGAACCAAAGCAGCATAATTTTTAATCTCCAACAATGCTACTTGACTCCTAATCCACGACTTAAGTCCCTGTTGGAACCTCTTAGCCTTCTTCGCTTCCGTATTCACGTACTCAGGTACAAATCTAGACAATTCCGAAAACTTCACTTCATATTCCGCTACTGACATATCCTCTTGTCTAAGGTCCAGAAATTTCATTTCCAACTGATCTTGCATATAGCTCGGCAAATACTTCTCCAGAAACATCTCAGTGAACTTCTCCCATGTTAAGTCCTTGCCTTCCAACAACGCCTTTGAAGACTCCCACCAGAAACTTGCTTCATCTTTCAGGTAATAACTTGCATACTGAGCCTTCTTGTCATCCTCAACTTCTGCTAACTCAAAAGCTTTTTCCATTTCTCTCAACCACGACTGCGCTTTAATCGGGTCTGGAAAACCTAAGAACTCTGGGGGATGAACAGATTGAAAGTGTTTGAAATTTCCAACTTTAGGGGCCACGGGTTGTTGCAAAAGCTGAGCAAGTCTGCTCATCATGGTGGTTTCTGGGTTTATTTCTGGGTCTTGGGTGGGAATTTCTTCTTGGTGATCTGGTGAGTTGGCCATTTCTTACAAACCTGATTGAGCAATTATTTAGCAATACGATGGCATGGCATATATATAACAACAGTTTCTATAAAATCTCTTTTGTGGGTTTTAAGTTTTACCCAATTTGCACATGCAATCCTATTACTTCATAATTCTCGCATCAGTGTTGTTTTATCATGGCACAAGGTAGGGTATTACGAATTTTAAACATGGTCATACGAAAACGTGGTTGTATAGAAACATGATATTGAGAACAGTTTATGAGGTATTTAAGGTGTACAATGGAAAACAAGACAATGGATTTATTTAAACAAGGGTACATAAAGAAAAGTCTGGCTATCAGAAGTTCTGAAATAAGGTACAATAATATAGCAGGGTTAAACAGAGGAAAAACTGGAAAATATCCCCCTATCTACCCCTAACTTCCAAAAACTACTACTATAACACAGTTCTGAAATACAACAAGATAAATGAAAAGGGATCCCGGCATCTGACCAAGTATCCCAAAGCCTACCGGCGCTAAAAAAAACAATCTACGGGCTCAACCAACAGTCCCGTCTAATCATCTAGAATCTCTCTCAACACAACCAACATCCAGCGAATGATCTTATGCAGCCTACGGGCCTCAGCATCTGCATCACTAGTAGATGATCCCTCATCCAATCTCCTTCCGGCAACCTGCTCCACCATCTTCACCCGAACTCGCCACTCATCATCCATAACTGAAACACTCTGCCTAGACTCTCTGGCTAGCCTATCCACCAAAGCTCCCAACTCAGGAATACGGGAGTAAACAAAGTCTCGATCCTGGGCTAACTTGCCACCAACACTGACATGTACATTCTTAGGCATCTCAGACTCTGGCTCAGGGGCAGGGGTCTCTGAATCTGGCCTCAAGGGTGAAATCTGCATAGGGATCTCACTACTCTCAGAAGGGTCCTCCTCTGGGTCTAAACTAACATACACAGGCTCCTCTGGAGAGGGTGGAATGGGGTCCACTTGGGTACCAATCAAACTAATCTTTGAGTCTGAGTCACTACCACTACTAGGATCCTGAGAGAAAACACAAAACAACAACCAAGAAACAATGTTAGGGTTAAATAAAGATTCCAGCTAACTCACACCCTAACTCTAGTTTCCACTCTATGATACACACTTTCCTTAGACTATACCTAATAGTCTAACTCAACTCTATATGAGTCGAACTCTCTCGCGATATAGATATATTCCCGAAATACCCTTTTTATTCCTAACTTGTCTCAGGGACTAGATCATGTAGCTCTGATACCAACTTGTGACGCCCTCAATCTCGGGGTTAGGAAATGAGGACTCACATACCTTTAATCTAATAATTAAATAAGCATAAACCCCAATTAACTACTAACAAGATCAACAGGATAAAGTATGAGACAAGATTACAACTACCAATCATAAAATATAACTTACAACCCCAAAATATTATTAAATAAACAATATCGATTCCGGCTGGGAACCGACAGATAACCCATTGTATCTTTACAGATTCCTTCTAGGCGCGTGCTCACTCAAAAATACCACTACCTGCTCTGGCAACTGGAAGCCCTCAACACGGTAGGGATCACCAGGTACGCTCTTATGAGCAGTGCGCCTAAGCCTGGCCATCTTCTTGCTTAACTGCTATGGTTAGATTAAAACGAAACATATGTGTATAAAACTCAACAAGTAACTATAAAGCAGTTCTACAATATCAATTCCATAATGTACTTTACCAAACTCAGGGCATTCTACTTTATTTGTTCTAGGTGGCAGATTTCCAGCTTTTAGGTTAAGGAAAGGTTTTGAAGGAACAATATGGAGCTTTTAAGGAACAAGGCTCAACGTAGGACGAAAGCCGACATTCATCACAAATCAGAATAGATCTTTCAAAAAGAGGAAAGAAACAACATTTCATTATATGGAATCAATCATATGATCAAGAGATTTAAGAATCAGGGTTCTCGGGCTTTAAGCTTCACATTAACATAATCAACTCTTTTCAAAACAATATAAACCATTTTCATTTTCAAGAATCAATTTACTGAACAGAAAGTTTCAGTTCCCTTTTAAATAATCATTTAGAACCCTTGATTGGATCACTTTATCTTTCCATTTCACTATAATACGGATGATCAGCCCGTACCGACCTTCATCTGGTCTTTAAGGTACCAATCGACATAATTTCAGCCTTAAGTTGGACTAGCCCCGCTAGCCTCTTACCATGACTGGACTAGTCCGACTAGCCTCTTACATCCCAATCCAATCCATCAGGAATTCGTTTAGAAAACCTTGAGTTGGAAAAACAAATAGGTTTTCTAAAATCCATTTTATCATTACCAAGAATATGAAATCATTCAGACTCTTTCGAGTCGAAACTCATTCTTAAGTCAGATTTTAAGAAAAACAAAGTTCAGGGAGTGATTCAAGGATAAACAAGGAACAATTCTTAAGGATTCTGTATCAAGGATAACAAGGCACTTAAGTTAGAAAAATCAACATCTGTTTAGGGTTCAATAGGGTGATCAGAACATAAGGTATCATTAAACAAGGTTCACAAGGATAATGATAGGGTTCAATATAATTCATGGCTTAATAAATAACTTGAACAGAAAGGACAGATTATCAAAGGGGTTGAATCAGTAAGCTTAACAATAACAGTTTATCAAGATCAAAGGCAGGGTATCTCAAATCAATATCAGGGTTTTACTAATTAAACAGTTCAATACTCTACAAGATATGAACAACATTCTCTTTATAATCATTTACCCAAGTAATCAGAGTTACTTTCCTGTATTTGCTTTCCTGAAGGTTGAACTACTGACACCTAGTATACCCTTTCCTTTCCTAGCCTGAATGCCCTCACGCTCCGAATCTACAATAAAACCAAAACCTTAATCAGTTTATCAACTCTCGTTCCCGGAACGATCACTCAATTACGATAGCTCGATTATACTCTTGTCTCAGATATACGAGTATAGCTTATACACATAAGCACATAGCACATTCTTTACTCATAACCTTATATCACTTTACATATACTCTCTAAACCTTGATTTTTTTCCCAAATCAAATATTTATAACTCGTACAAACACACAAGACATGCACATCTATTACTTATAGCTTTTAACCCCAATTAACTCAATTCCATTTCTCTTTATCCATAATTCGAACCAAAACACAATCGAACAAGCAAAATTCAAAGGTTTTCACACATAAACACTCAATCATTTTATCATTTACCAAAAATCAGATTTTTGACTTTGAATTTCTTTGGCCTATTCGGCCTTCACCACAATCATAATCAAACCAAAACATTCATTAAAAAATCCTCTTTTAAATCGACATGCAAACTTATTACTTTCTAGTTAAACCTTAATTATACCAAAATCAAGTCACAAAAATCAATTCTTCTTTTTATTAACCCAAGGTCGAACCAAAACCTTCACCATGCATTCTCAAATTTTGCATCCAAACAAATGTACAAGTCCAATTCTCATAGAATCTTAGTTAACATACTTAAATCACAAAAGAACATAACCCTTTTTGGTACATGCAAACATTAAGAAATCTTATCATCCAATCTTTACTAATTTCCAAGAATGAACATTAACAAGTCATGATCATTACTAAAAATCATTTTTGATCTTTTAAAACCAAGATCCCATTCGGGTTTTTACAAAAAAACAACACATGCAAATGATTTTCTTAATCCTTAAATCACAAGTCAACTCATAATCAAATCATCAAATCAACAACTCATTCATTGTAACAAAATCAACATAATTTTCTAAATTTAGTAAGGGCTATTCGGCCTTTTTATCAAAATACCACATGCAAACACAAATATTTGATTTAAAGATTCTATAGCTCAGTTTTTAACATCATTGCTCACCACCGGTTCACCGAAGTTCATCACCGGTGGCGGTGGTTTCTCGGTGGTGCCCCATTTCGGGGTTTCCAACCTTGAAACCTCCTATTATGCACACACAAGGCACATGCAAGACTCACTTGGCTTTGAAAATCATTTTTCAATCATAAAATCACCTCCTTAAACACATATTAGACCATACATACATACATACACACGCATCAAGCATGAACACACACACACACACACATCGAGCTTGTATGCAACACGATATTCACACATGCACACTCCAATAACCACTTATATGTGTTTAACAAGAGATTTTGAGAAGGATTGGTGAGAGTTATCAAAGAAACAAGTAGTTTACCAAGAGAAAAGAAGAAGAACCGAGAGAGAGAGAGAGAGAGAGAGAGAGAGAGAGAGAGAGAGAGAGAGAGAGAGTAGCCGAGAGAGAGTGAGAAAGAAAGAGAGAAGAGAGATTGAGGTGCTCGGGAAAAAGAAAAGAGAAAAGGGGGGGATGAGTTTATACACACTCAAGATCAAGGGTAATTTAATACATTACTAATTCTCTTTTATAAAGTGATTTTCCTTTCTCTTTTTACTCCCATAGATTATTGGTGGAAAAATAAATATATCTCTCTCATAAAGTTGGAAATTATAGCGATTGACGATTTTAAAATGTAGATCTCAAAATTAGCTTTCCAACCATTACTCATAATAAGATTTTGAGCGTACAGTTGATTTTATATGATTTTCGCAAGCTCGCCTTAATAATAACATTTTCCACATAAATATCAATTTAAAATGCAAAGACCACCAAATAAATCCATTCATCATTTTTAAAAAGTCACTAGGACTATTACGAAGATAACAAAACAATTTCCATGTTTTTATCTTACTCAGATAATTTTATAAAAATGCGCGAAGGTTAAATAAACCTTTATTTAAATCAATTAGTTCCTTTAAATTCATAAAAATGTCACAAAGCACATAGTCATGCACACAGACAAGCAATCACACATATACAATCACATAACGACTCAGGTCTGATCATAGAATTTATTCTTCTTTAATCTTTATCCCGTTTTACCCGTATCGGGTCACGTTCAGCCTGACGGCCCGACGCTCAGCGTTTCAATTACGCTTCTCATTATCATTATCAATCGACACGTCACTGTGGACGAAATACTTTATTCATTTCACTCAATCACACATAATTCATATTTTATATTCTTTATCTCCTTATTAGGACGGGTTCCGTTCTACCTGACGGCCCGATGACACAGCTTAACTCCTAAGCTGACTCTTTAAATTGGAACGTTTTTACTTACGCTCCTAAATTCTAATATACAGAAAAGACAATTAATCAGCACTTAGTCACCTAATTATAATCACATCATATAAGGCATACTTTATTGACTTAAATACGTTGAAAAATTCTCAGTCGTCACACATGAATTACATCTCGGATTTCATGGCCTCTAGCCATCTCTCGGAGTCTAAACTGTTTATAGCATCTTGGTAGGTGAGAAGCTAATCATTATCCGTAAGCATCACATCACCATCTTGAGTCAAAAGAAATTCATAATTCTCTCGGATTCATGGTGAATCCTACTAGATCTACGAATAACCTGTGTTTCTTGGACATGATTACTTTTAACATTTTGATGTACATCCTGATCTTATTCCAACTCTGGTTCAATGTAATCTTGTGGTTCTCGATCTTCATCAAGATGTATTATCCTCCCACTGATTTTCTTAGAAAGTAGTTCTCCCTCAAGAAATACAGCGGCCCGAGCAACAAACACTTTGTTCCCGAAAGGATTATAAAAACTATACCCTAGTCTCACTTGGGTATCCCACAAAATAGCATCTATCTAATTTTGGTCCAAGCTTGTCAGAGGCTAAACGTTTTACAAACGCTTCACGTCCCCAAATTTTCATAAATGACATGCTTTGACATTTATCACTCTATATCTCACACGGAGTATTTTGAACCACTTTATTCGGAACTTGGTTAAGTGTATATATAGTCGAGTCTAGAGTATAACCCTAGAAACTGAATGGAAGATCCGCTTGACTCATCATCGACCGCACTATGTCCAACAAGTTACGATTTCTCCTCTCAGAATCTCTATTCCTTTGAGGTGTTCCAGAAGGAGTAAGTTATGATACACTATCATACTCCTTCAAGAAACTCTTGAAATTGAGGCTTAAGTATTCTCCACCACGATCTGATCGTAGAACTTTTATACTTTCCTCTGTTTGTTTTTCTACTTCAACCTTATATTCTTTGAACATTTCAAAAGAATTAGATTTATTCTTCATAAGAAACACATATCAATATCTACCGAAATCATCAGTAAATGTTATGAAGTAGTATAAGCCACCCCTTGCCATCATACGCATTTGACCACATACATCATTATGTATAAGTCATAATCGTTTGGTGGCCCTTTCACCTAATTAGGTAAAAGAAGCTTTAGTCATTTTTCCAATGAGACAAAGTTCACATCTTCCGTATGATTCAAAATCAAACTTATCCAAGTATTCATCTATATGTAACTCAGAAATGCATTTCTTACTAATATGGCTTAACGACAATTTTAGAGGTAATGTTTGATTTGAGTCAACTTAGAACATATAAATTGTTAACTAATTGTGTAACATTATAAGTCTTATCATTGAAATAGAATAAACAACTATTATTTATTTAATTAAAATGAAAACCTTTCTTGTCCTGAAAAGAACTTGACTTAATGTATCCACTAAAGGCAGGCACGTAATAACAATTTATCAAGTTCTCAATCTCGCCTTATGGGCAACATTAGGTATTGAGTTCCTTCAACTAGAGCAACAACTTTTGCTTTAATTCTAACCCTATACCTGAAGCTTGACCATTACTAGTCTTCTTCTTTAGATCTTCCAAATAAGCTCAATAATTTAACTTCCATTCATCCAGTTTTTACCACATAAATGACAATCATCTCCTTTAGCAACACCAGTATTAGGCTTCAAAAGCCCTTTGGGGTTGGACTTTGGTTTGGCACCGAATAAGATCAAATCTTCACCTTGCATGTCCACTTTTCTTTCCCATTTGCATTTCATGTGTACATCATCAATATGGACGTAATTTATGCCTCTACCGTGTTATTTTCAGCAGTTCTAAACATGCTTAACAACTCAGTGAGTGTTCTGTCTATCTCATTCCTTTTGTTCTTAACAAACTGAGAATAGAAGTTGTTCAAAGATCATTTGATTAAATCAAGCTGAGTCTCTAGGCCATTCTTGAAACCCAAAATATCAAGGTATATATGCCTATCACCTTTAGAACGTGTGGTCCAACCGGATATGATTCTCCCATTAATGCAAAAGTATGATGCCTTATTATTGTCAAATCTTTTTGACGAGCCTATCCTTCAAACATCTTTTGAAGGTGCTCAATCATATCATAAGCATTATTATGCTCTTGTTGCTTCTAAAGCTTAGCACTCATAATTACAAGCATGAGACATGAAACATCAGTTGCATAATTAATTTGCTTCTGGTAAGCATTTTATTCTGCACGTGTTTCATTCTCAGCTAGAAGAAATAAGAGAGGGGTTTGAGTGGCATCCTTGAACCCGAGGACAATCCTCAAGTTCCCATGTCAATCGAGGAAATTATTTCATGTCAGCTTGTCCTTCTCAAGGACTATTACATAGAGAAGTTATTTGTGTTATTTATCATTTGATATCTACAATATTAAAGTGCATAAAATGATTTAGTCTACAGATGATCATTAAATTATGTTCAAGTGATTATTCATATATATATTCACAATATACATCTCCCACTATTTTTATCAAATCAATAGGCCTAACTATTAATTCGTAAAAAATATCTTCTATATCCTTTCTAGTGAGCCAAGATCCATATTTCACCACGCGTTAGGTCAGCTTTGGCTTTTCTCCTAAAATATGATTATTTAGGTAGACAACATTTGTCAATTATATCAACTATATAACTCTTGGATAGCTTGGTGGAAAACATTTGTTCATATTTATCTAATAAATCTTGCCAAACTCTATGCCTCTAAGTTCAGAATCCTATTGTGATAACTTAGTTAAGTCAAACCCAATAGTCAAAAAGTATAAATATACTTCAACACATCTCACACGATAGATAGGAGTACTTTGCTTTGGCGAACCCACTCCTGGTCGATCTAGGGGTTAACGCATTGGACTCATTGGAAGGCATCTGATCAACTTAATATTAACTTTAGGGTTTTGTTAATTTTAAAACGATCATGATCCCATCATAAAGAGATACCCAATTTTTCCTTGAATAAAAGACTTCAAATCAATATTCGTCAATGGTTTGATTTCCAGGTAGTGAGGGAGTCACAATGGTCTCGCTTAAAACCCACAACCTTACAAGTTCAATTAACTCGCTTTTGAAAAAATCGACCCATGTCGGAAACAAAGAAAATTTGTATTTTATTCCGTGATTCATAAACACGAGAATCTCATAATCGTTTGTTCATTTTAAAATCTTGAATCGTTACAGATTTTATCTTGTTTAGCAAGCATGGCATGGGTGTCGTATCTAATACATACATCCTTAATCTAATTAAGCATGAATCTTTATAAACTACTCTACATATACATTCATTATATGTGCATATATATATATATATATAAAGTGCAATAAATAAACGTGGTTGGCTATGGCTTCATCCTATGTGATCTTTATTAAGCTAATGACAAAGATCAAGGTCAATCTAAGGTGGAAATTAAATACAGGCTAACTATTACGTGTGGGATTACCCTTGATCTTCAAATCTTCATGTCTTCATGTACATTACAAGAATGACATATGAAAACTAATCTAATGAACTTACAAGAAGAACTCGAGTTACATTTGAGATTTAATAATTACAAGATTAAACGACATGCAAGCCGTATTTGAAAAACCAAAACCATTAACCTAAGGTCATAAGACATAACCATCCACCATGCTCAATTAACACAAAATAACATGTTAAAACACATAATCTGATCTTAATATATCATACCCATCATGATCTAATCATAAAAACCAAATATTGAAAAAATCAGAAAATTTTAAATTAAATCTGATAACATTAAATCGCAGATTACAGGGCCTAAAAGACGTCAAATGCCTTACAGATCAGTCGATGATAGATTTATCTATCTGTTACGTTCAGACGCTCGATTCCATATGAAATAGCGTATTCGTTTGCCAAAATCGGACACCAGACACAGATTTCAGCAAATCCGCTGCATCCGATTCAGAATCGTATCAAATACGATTCTTATAATAAGAACAAACAAAAAACATGTATATATCAGTATATATACATATTATATATACATATTATATAATCATCATATGATTATACAACTCTCATGAATATTATATATTCAAAACATATACATACATACGCATATATAAACATAACAACATGTAAAACATACAAAATCGCATACATAACAATCACCGAATATTGTATACATGTTATCATCATAAAACCCGTAAACACATAAATGAATTAAACACTTTTCGCAAGTAGCTCTGATGCCATTGTTGGGTTTCGAGCACATAAATGCAACGAAAACAGTAATTAAAAATGTAAAAAATCAGAATTTTCGAAACCCACCGCAGGATCCATGCGAAAAACATATATTTAATTCGTAGATCAGATTGTTTACCTTAAGAAGCTTTACCAATTGGTTTACTAATGGAGATCCATAGCTTGTTCAATCACCACGCATTCCGCTCTCGTGATCTATGCTCTATCGGTATCCACACGAATGCTTAAACTCAAGGATTGAATGTGTACTAGCACAAACTCGTTTCTTTTTGCTCTTTCCATCTTCTCCCTTGGTGGCTAGGGTTTTAGTAAAAGTCTTGCACACAAAATCAGCCACACAAGAGATATTATATAGAGAGTAGAAAAATGAATTATAACTCTTACCTAATTAGGAGTTATTATTAATTCGAAATTCCTATTTGTATTATAATTAAATCTCACTTAATTATTTAACAAATAAATTTCATAATTAATATTAGTAAATTCGAATATCAATATTTATCTAATTAATTAAGTCGTACTTAATTAATATTATAAATAATTCGAATTACTTTAATATAATTTAAATCCAATTTAAATTAAATAATCCTTCAAGCATTCTTAGTGTGTGACCCTATAGGTTATTATTACGTTAGCAACGAATTTAAAATCTAATTTAAAATCGTAAATAATGAGCGGCATCTAGTAATACATCATTGCTAGCCAAGTAATAATAATTGAATCGGTGATCGATTAAACCTTTTGTGAATAATGTACAATGTAATATAATCCCTTTAACCAAATATTATAGATTGAACTAGAGGCATGTAATGTGTCATCCTCTGTTAAGCACAAAACATGCGCTAATAATTCACGCAAGTATACGCGTTCACAAGTAATATAGAATAAATTCTTGTTCATTCTCACAGAGACTCAGACTAATTATGTTCAATTAACACTTACTCACCAATGTATAATTACTTCTCAATGTCAAGACAATAACACGTTGATTTGATTAACTAATTATTAACTACAATTAACTACGGGAATTGAACACTTAATTGACACTTGAATTAACAATATTAAACACACATGAGATCATAACTTCATTACTACTTCCTTCAATAGTTATCGTTATTACCCTTAGCATGAAACGATGATGATATTAATCGAATAACACGAAACTGATAAAAGCCAGCTTTCGTTGTATCAATACCATTCTACCAAACATCCACAATTAAGATAGAAGTTGAATAGGCATCAATTATGTTAAGACCCTATATGTCTACAGAATTTGACAACATAACGATTTAAGCACAAGTTATTCCTTATGATTACACAGGGCAAGTAAAACGGTTAGAGTTGCCCACTAATCATGCATACATACATGAACCTATGCTAGCATGGCAAGTTCTAAATCTCAAGATCCACCGTCGCTTCATAAGAGATTAACACCCTATCTTATATGTTCGCGACGCACATAAGACGAATAAGCGCAACCTATGCTAGATATCATACAATCATCACACACTAAGGTATTAAACAACTAACTAAAGAATTCCATAGTAAATCTGTTACGATCCCATGATCACGATTAGCCCAGGATAGAACTCATCATCACCATGGGTTCATATGAAAATATGATAATAACACACAAAATAAACTAATAAAAATACTTATTAAAACCATAGTACGTCACAAGAGTAATAAGGTTCAAAGTAAAGAAAACTAGCATCCACTGATACAACGAATAAAAGAATCACAAGAAAATGTATGCTTCCTCTTCTTCATTGGGATGTGCTAAAACGGTCTTCTTCCTTCTCTCCTTGCTCCTTGATTGATACCACCATTATTTGAAACATCTATGAAAACTACTTATATAGAAGCCCACAAGACCCAGCCATCTCAGAAGTCAGAAGTCCAACATAATAAGGACTTTAAAAAATAAGTATAAAAAATTACGCCCTTGAGCGGCCGCCCAGCAATACTGAGCGGGCGCCCAACTTCCTGAGCGGGCGCCCAGCTTTCCTAAGCGGGCGCCCAGCTGCTTACTGGAAAAATTATTATTCTGCTCCTGTTTTCTGCTGCGTTCTGCTCCTAACTTCCCACGTCCAATGCCAAGCACTCCCCTAGGCTTATTCCTAATGAAATCTCCCCAGAAACGCAAGTTATACCCTAAAATGCACAAACACTAGAAAAACGCATCAAATACATAAAATACTTGATTTCAAGACATCAATTTAAGCCATTATAAGACGTTCTAAGTGGTATAAAATGCCACTTATCACACCCCCAAACTTAAATCGATGCTTGTCCTCAAGCGTCACAGACTCAAAAACAAAACAAAAACATGCATGAATGTAAACTACATGAATTGCAGCGATCCCCCTCACAATGACTAAACCAACCAACTCATGACATCTCAACAAATGCAATTAGGTGAATAAAGATCAATCAAATCATGCAGACTAACATACAACTAGAAACGTGGTATGTGCGGATGCTTAACAGATATACTTCGAAACTAGATTAATTATCATAACTCGATTATCCTCAAGGCAATCACATGATTATACGAAGAATAAATTCTAGGCACAAAATGATTTATAACACTTCAAGATCACTGCAGCTCATTACGGAATCATGCTTTTATTCAACACAACAACAAATGCTTACTTGACCGTGCAATGAGTGAGGTCCACAAAAGACTTATCCAATGGCATCCATTTAGCGAGCATTAGGTTAGTGGATCCCAGACTATAAAAGTCTTAGGTCACTAGGCACAAAGTCCCCTAAGCACTTAATAACTAGAATACCAAAGAGCCCACTCGTGATCAATTATGTATTAACACTTTAATTTTTTCTCTTTTTTCTTTCCTTTTTTTTTTCTTTTTTTTCTTTTTTTTTTCTTTTTTTTTTTCAAATTTCTGAGCAAGTGCGTTTCGCTCCATCTTGCTCAACCCTAGACTACTCGCATAAAAATACGAGCCGGCTACTAGCCATTTGACACCTAGCCACAATTAGCAATGAATTCCAATTTTTACTCTAATTTTTTTCTTTTCATGCCTTTTATCATTAAGAGCCTATCATAAATTCTAAGCATAATCAATAGATTAACTGCAAAAACCATCAAACCATGACAACCATCTAGTCCTTAAGCATACTCTAAGACTTAGTGAAATTACAAGCGTTTCTAGCATGCATGTCAACCTACAAGACTCAATCATTACTCTAACGCTATCACTACACTTGCATCAATATCACAAATCATTCGGTAAAGCAACGCAAAAGGGATCATGGTATATGCATGAGCTAAATGATATGATAAATAAAATAAAAAAAAACTATATGGAAAAAATATGCAATTATATGAACTAAACTATCATGAATATGCAACTACATGACACACACACAAAAATATTCCTTAACTACCACCCCCAAACTTAAAATATTCACTGTCCCCAGTGAAGATAGTAGAAAGGAACACAGGGTATACCTACTCGGAGAAATCATCTTCATCACCCTCAGAGGGTGGAGTATCAGGAGGCGGATAAGCAGAGTCCTCACCAAAAACGGGCCACTGGATGTCAGCTCCAAGGCCTCTGAAAGCAGTCCCAAGTGCAAGGGTGAGCTCCTGAGCGAACCTACTCTGCGACTCATACATCTCATCCATCCTCCTCGACAGCCTCCTATACTGGGCATCAGCCATCCCAGCACCTTTCTGAGCTCTAGAAGAGCCTTCCTCATCACGACCCTGACTGGGTCTAGCTATGGTAGCACCAGCTGATGGACGTCCTCCTGGAAGACGATATCCCAAACCATGCTCCTCGGCTCTCCACCCGTCCACTCCTGCATCGCATTCAGAGTCGCTGAGTCAATAGGAGCGGCCGACATCTGCAACTACTCGTGAGAAGGCCAATGGACTCCCACTGCTCTGCACAGCTTCGTGACAATAGATGCATAAGGGATGTTCATGTGCTTCGCCCCCTAAAAAACTTCAGAATCCCTTGGTAGATGAACTCACCAAGGTCCACATAATACTCCTCATTCAAGATCCCCCATAACAAACTTGCTCGCTCAACTGTAACCTCATGTGCATGTGAAGTAGGCAAAATATTAGCACAAATAAAGACATTCCATGCACGGGCATACCTATGCATCGCAATTGCTGGAAAAGAACAATACTCGTTAGATCCAGTCTTGAACCTCCACACCGTGCCCGGCTGACAGAGAGTAGCATAAATCAAATCCAAATCAAAATCCTCGGGGGTCTTCTCATTCCAATTCTCCTCCGTGGGCTTCCTATGTCGCTGTCCAATCACATAACGAATCACCGCGGGCTGATAATCAACTGTAAGCCCATGAACAATAGTAAACCCATTCTTGTCCGCCTTTGCATTCGCATAAAACTCGCGAACCACACTCATTGGAACCGGCTCCAGCGACTCTTAAAAAGAAATCCACCCCTTCTCCGCAATCATCGGCAACAACTCACCATCCCTCCCCGATGGTAAAAATCCCCTCTCCTTCAAAATCGGCTTATCCAGAAGCCTAGTATACTCCTCCTCAGCAGCCCTATCCAACAAACGAGGTCTCGCAGCAGTTCCCCCTGAAGAATCAGCAGTAGGAACAGTACTGCTGCTATCAATAGTTCGGGATCTCTTAGGTGCCATTGAAACTGAGAAAAAGTGTTTAAGATTTGTGTTTTGAGTATAGGAGAGAGTTTTAAGGTTGAAAGTATATGGGAGTGTATATGGAGGAGTTGTATGTATATATAGGGTATGAATTAGGGTTAAACTTTGAGTAGGAGTGGGGTTTTTGGGAGATAAAATGTGGGTTATGGGAAAAGAAATCGTGGGTTGTGGGTTGTATATTATTTTTGAATTTTTAAAATTTTTTTGGATTTTTTATAAGGTAAAAAAAAAAATTCAGACAGTCGGGTCCTGAGCGGTCGCTCAGCTGCTGAGCGGGCGCCCAGGGGGTCTCTGGAAATTTTTTTTCTTGCCCAAATTTTTCTGATTTTTTTGTGATTTTGGATAGGTGGTTAACTTCTAAGGGTTCCTATAGTCACAAATCTTGGGTTGCCTCCCAGGAAGTGCTTCTTTTACGTTATTAGCTTGACGTAGAGTACTTCGATCAAGTTGACAATAAAACGACACTAACCACTTCCCGGTTTGCCGTGTCCCCATAGTAATGCTTCAATCTCTGACCATTAACCTTGAATGCTTGGCCCAGATCATTCTCAAAAATCTCCACCGCTCCATGTGGAAACACAGTTTTGACAATAAAAGGTCCAGACCACCTTGATTTCAACTTTCCAGGAAAAAGTCGGAGAAGAGAGTTGAATAAAAGAACTTGTTACCCCGACATAAATGACTTAGGGGATAGCTTCCTGTCGTGCCACCGTTTTACTTTTTCCTTGTACATTTTATTGTTCTCGTACGCTTGAAGTCGAAATTCATCAAGTTCATTTAACTAAAGCATTCGCTTCTTCCCAGCTGCATCTAGATCAAGGTTCAACTTCTTCAACGCCCAATAAGCCTTATGCTCAAGCTCTGCAGGTAAATGATACCCCTTACCATAAACAAGTTGAAATGGGGATATCCCAAGTGGAGTCTTGTATGCTGTTCTATAAGCCCAAACAGCTTCATCTAGCTTTAAAGACCAATCCTTCCTTGACGGACAAACAACTTTCTCTAGGATGCGCTTGATCTCTCTATTAGACACTTCAGCTTGACCATTCATTTGCGGATGATAGGCAGTAGCAACATGATGATTCACATTGTAGCGCTACATCATAGAAGTGAACTTATGGTTGCAGAAATGCGACCCTTCATCACTTATGATTACTCGTGGCGTTCCAAACCTTGTGAAAATCTGCTTATGAAGAAAATTCAACACTACCTTTGCATCATTCGTTGGTAGAGCCTTGACTTCTACCCATTTTGAGACATAATCGACTGCCGGTAAGATGTATTAATTATTGCAGGATGAGACAAATGGTCCTATGAAATCGATTCTCCAAACATCAAAGACCTCGACTTCAAGCATCATATTTAACGGCATCTCATCCTTCCTCGTAAGATTCCCCACTGTTTGGCAATGATCACACCTTAAAATGAACTGATGTGCATTCTTAAACAAATTAGACTCGAAAAAACCTGCTTGCAGAATACGAGTTGCTGTCTTTTCACCACCATAATGTCCACCATAAACTGTGGAATGGCAGTCTCATAATATCCCCTCCATCTCACAGAATGAGATACATCTCCTGATGATCTGGTCAGCTCCTTGTCTAAACAAATACGGTTCATCCCACATGTACCACTTTACCTCATGCAGAAACTTCTTCTTTTGAGTTGCATTCATATTAGGAGGCATTATATTACTGACAAGATAGTTCACAATATCTGCGAACCATGGCTCTTCTTCCTTAACTGCGAACAACTGCTCATCCGGAAAAGATTCGTTGATCAATGTCTTATCATGTGAAGTAGAATCGAGATTCTCCAATCTAGAGAGATGGTCAGCTACTTGATTCTCAGTACCTTTTCGATCCTTGATCTCTAACTCAAATTCCTGTAGCAAGAGCACCCAACGAATAAGTCTAGGCTTCGAATCCTTCTTTGAGACCAAATAGCAAATGGCAGCATGATCAATGAATACTGTCACCTTTGTCCCAGCAGATAAGATCGAAATTTTTCAAACCCAAAGACTATAGCCAAGAGCTCCTTCTCAGTAGTGGTGTAGTTCATTTGAGCTCCATTTAGAGTCTTACTCGCATAGTAGACCACATGAAAAAGATTATTCGTGCGTTGCCCAAGAACTGCTCCCACTGCATAATCACTCGCATCACACATCATCTCAAAAGGTTCTGTCCAATCAGGTGTCGTAATAACTGGTGTAGTTATCAAACTCTTCTTGAGAGTCTCGAATGCCGCCAAGCATTCAACATCAAAATTGAAAGGCACATCTTTCTCGAGGAAGTTGCACAACGGTTTAGATATCTTTGAGAAGTCCTTGATGAAATGCCGATAGAAACCCGCATGACCAAGAAAACTACGGATTCCCTTCACAGAAATAGGTGGTGAAAGATTTTCATGATAGGATTAATTCTTCGTTGTTTCTTAACAGTCGGCTTACTACCTTCCTCTAGCAGAATTTTATGCATACAATACGAAGGGCTGATCCCTTTGATATCTTCTATAGTCCATCCGATAGCCGATTTGAATTCTCTCAAGATCCTCAAGAGCTTGTCCTCCTCACTACCTGAAAGGTCAGATGCAATAATAACAGGTAAAGTAGATGCATCACCTAAAAAAGTATACCTCAAGTGTTCAGGAAATGGTTTAAGCTCCAAAGTAGGTGCTTCCTCAATAGATGGTTTGAGCTTCCCTTTAGCATTCTTGAGATCAGAAGTACCAAGAGATTCAAATGGCATGTCTAGCTTTTTCCTTCAAGGAGAAGCATTTAGATATTGTAGTTGCTCATTGCCATCCTCATCATCACTGTCAAACTCCCCCACTAAGGCTTTCTCTAAGGCATCAGACATTAGCATATGATCAAGTTCTGAAGTTATCGCAGAATCAATCAAATCCACCTTTAAGCACTCCTCGTCTTCTGTAGGGAATTTCATCGCTTTGAATACATTGAATGTCACATCCTGATCCTGCACCCTCATAGTAAGTTCACCTTTCTGCACATCTATCAAGGTACGGCCTGTAGCCAAGAAAGGTCTTCCCAAGATTATGGGAATCTTCTTATCTTCCTCGAAATCCAAAATGACAAAGTCTGCAGGGAAGAAGAGCTTATCCACCTTTACTAACACATCCTCCACTATGCCTCGTGGGTATGTAATAGAACGATCAGCCAATTGTAGGGACATGTAGGCGGGCTTTGGATCAGGCAAATTTAACTTTTTGAAGATAGATAATGACATCAGATTGATGCTTGCTCCCAAATCGCACAGGAATTTGTCAAAAGACAACTTGCCAATGGTGTAAGGAATGGTGAAGCTACCTGGATCTTTAAGCTTTGGAGGCAATTTTTGTTGCAGCACAGCACTGCACTGTTCCGTTAGAGCAACGGTCTCAAGGTCATCCAGTTTCACCTTCCTTGAAAGAATACTCTTCATGAATTGTGCATAACTAGGCATTTGCTCCAGAGACTCAGCGAGAGGTATGTTGATGTGAAGTTTCTTGACCACCTCCAGAAACTTACCGAACTGCTTATCCAGCTTTTGTTGTTGCAATCTCTTAGTAAAAGGTGGTGGAGGATAGAGCTGTTTTTCCCCTGTATTACCCTCAGGCAGAGTGTGTTCAACAGTAGTCTTCCTTGGTTCCGCCGCTTTCTCCTTTTGCTTCTCTTCTTCATCAATAACTTCAGCTTCTCCGTCTTTCGCTTTTTCAGCATCAACAACTTTTCCAGACCTTAAGGTAATAGCCTTGACTTGCTCTTTAGCTTCCTTCCTTCCTGGCACTTCAGTATCGCTGGGAAGTGTGCCAGGTTGACGATTGAGCACTGTATTGGCTATTTGACATATTTGATTTTCCAAAGTCTTGATAGAAACAGCCTGACTTTTGCACAACAAGTTGAGCTCCTCGAAATCAGCACTAGAAGGTGGAGCAATACCTCCTTGTTGAGGATATGGTTGCCTTTGAGTGTAATGTTGTGGTTGCTGGAATCCCGGTGGATTGAACTATTTACTGATAGGCTGCTGAACAGCATTCTGATTATTGCTCCAGCTAAAATTGGGATGATTTCTATTATTAGGATGATAAGCAGCTGGCACAGGATGCTCTGGTCGCTGATAATTGTTCACATACTGAACAGATTCATTCATAAGAGAATACTGATTTGTAGCATGAGAGCTTGCACAAAGCTCACAGAGCATAGCTATATAATTGACTCCATAGGTGGCTAAAGAATCGACCTTCAAAGACAGCGCTTGGAGCTGCGCTCCAATAGCTGTAGCTGCATTAACTTCCAGAATACCTGCTACCTTCCCAGGCATCATCCTTTGAGTTGGGTTTTGATGCTCATTTGCAGTCATAGTTTCAATAAGATTATAAGCCTCAGTATAGCTTTTGGCCCACAAGGCGCCTCCAGCTACTGCATCGAGCATGGGCCAAGATTGGGCCCCCAAACCATTATAGAAACCAGTGATCACCATCCAGTCAGGCATACCATGATGTGGACACTTTCTCAACATCTCCTTGTAGCGCTCCCAAGCTTCGCACATAGATCCTGTTGGTTGCTGCGCAAACTGAGTAAGAGCACTCCTCATAGCTGCCGTCTTCGCCATTGGATAGAACTTCACTAGAAACTTTTGCGCAAGATCTTGCCAAGTAGTGATGGACCCAGCTGGTTCAGAATGTAACCAGTCCTTAGCTTTATCCCTCAGAGAGAATGGGAAAAGCCTCAGCTTGATAGCCTCATCAGTCACACCATTATATTTGAAAGTACTACAGATCTCGACAAAATTCCTGATATGAATGTTGGGGTCTTCAGTCGCAGCACCTTCGAAAGAAACAGAATTCTGCACCATCTGAATAGTGCCCGACTTGATTTCAAAAGTGTTAGCCTGAATAGCCGGATGAAGGATGCTTGACTGAATTTTATCAATTTTAGGTCGAGAAAAGTCCATAAGAGCTGGATCTGCCGGAACTATACGATCACCCATGATTATTGGTTCTTTCTGCTCACTCTCTTTATCCGAATCTTCAAAATCTATCTTCTCCAGAATATCAAGAACTGAGTCTATCTCCTCAGCCATATCTAAAGTCCTCTTGCGAGTACGAGAATGTGTTTGCATAAATGCTCGCTAAAGTACCGGAAACACAACCGGAAACAATAAGTAACACGTCTTAATCAATGAGTCCTAATGACCACTGATGGGAAGTACATAAACTAAACAAATACGTCGAGTCCCCGGCAGCGGCGCCAAAAACTTGTTAAGCACAAAACACGCGCTAATAATTCACGCAAGTATACGCGTTCGCAAGTAATATAGAATAAATTCTAGTTCGTTCCCACAGAGACTCAGACTAATTATGTTCAATTAACACTTACTCACCAATGTATGATTACTTCTCAATGTCAAGACAATAACACTTTGATTTGATTAACTAATTATTAACTACAATTAACTATAAGAATTGTACACTTAATTGACACTTAAATTAATAATATTAAACACACATGAGATCATAACCTCATTACAACTTCCTTCAATAGTTATCGTTATTACCCTTAGCATGAAACAATGATGATATTAATCGAACAACACGAAATTGATAAAAGCCAACTTTCGTTGTACCAATACCATTCTACCAAACATCCACAATTAAGATAGAAGTTGAATAGGCATCAATTATGTTGAGACCCTATATGTCTACAAAATTTGACAACATAACGATTTAAGCACAATTTATTCCTTATGATTACACAGGGCAAGTAAAATGGTTAGAGTTACCCACTAATCATGAATACACATACATGAACCTATACTAGCATGACAAGTTCTAAATCGCAAGATCCACCGTCGCTTCACAAGAGATTAACACCATATCTTATATGTTCGTGACGCACATAAGACGAATAAGTGCAACCTATGCTAGATATCATACAATCATCACACACTAAGGTATTAAACAACTAACTAAAGAATTCCATAGTAAATCCGTTACGACCCCATGATCACGATTAGCCCAGATAGAACTCATTGTCACCATGGGTTCATATGAAAACATGATAATAACATATAAAATAAACTAATAAAAATACTTATTAAAACCAGAGTACGTCACAAGAGTAATAAGGTTCAAAGTAAAGAAAATTAGCATCCACTGATACAACGAATAAAAGAATCACAAGAAAATGTATGCTTCCTCTTCTTCGTTGCGTTGTGCTAAAACGGTCTTCTTGCTTCTCTCCTTGCTCCTAGATTATTACCACCATTATTTGAAATGTCTCTGAAAACTACTTATATAGAATCCCACAAGACCCAGCCATCTCAGAAGTTAGAATTCCAATAGAATAAGGACTGTAAAAAATCAGTATAAAAAATTATGCCACTGAGCGGCCGCCCAGCAATCCTGAGCGGGCGCCCAGCTTCCTGAGCGGTCGCCCAGCTTTCCTGAGCGGGCGCCCAGATGCTTACTGGAAAAATTATTATTCTGCTCCCGGTTTCTGCTGCGTTCTGCTCCCAACTTCCCACGTCCAATGCCAAGCACTCCCCTAGGCTTATTCCTAATGAAATCTCCCCAGAAACGCAAGTTATACTCTGAAATGCACAAACACTAGAAAAACGCACCAGATACACAAAATACTTGATTTCAAGACATCAATTCAAGCCATTATAAGACGTTCTAAGTGGTTTAAAATGCCACTTATCATCCTCATCATAATTTAATCCAAGTTTCCTTGATCAATGAGTAGACTATCATATCAAATCAACATTTGAGCGTGGCCATACATTTCATAGTCTAGCTCACACAAGAGGCCAATAATATTACTCCTAAAATAGGAGGGTTAAATCCCATCTAGATCATTCATATTTCTCATACGATTCATAATATACCTAATATCCACTTTTATCATTACCCGGTCAAGGATAACTTTTAATGGAATCAATGTATATTAATTCTCGTATAGAAATATAATTACTTCAGGTCTAAGGACCATTACATCATTATCACTGTGAGAATTACTTATGACACAACAGACATGTAGAATCTCACATTGGGTCTGTCCAGCACCATGTACATATACATCTGCCTGTGTTTTTGACTTTAGTATCACTATACCTATGATCAATGAGATGTGATCATCAGTCAAGAAACAAACCAGTCTTAATGCATTATTATTGTCTCTTAATAATTATTCTTGGTCAAGAAGAAATGAACCAAGTTTGATCTCTTAACGCGACCAAGTCGCAAAATATTCAATATATATGTACATATACTTTTCAAAATCTTGGAAGTCCTCTTCCATGCATAATAAACACAGAGTTCCAGTTTATAACTGTATAAAAATATCGTTGCAAGGTGATCTCATATATCTAACCTTGTCTCAACGTTTTTCTGAAAATCTTTGACATGCATAAGATAATCATTTACTAGATATAAGTTTAAAAGATGAAGTTAAAAGATACTCCAATATACTTATATCTTTTCCGAATACTACTTGATCTACCACAGTTCAAGTTATAATTAGTTTCAAAAGTTCATCACATAGATGAGACTACATGACAAGATTTGAATAGATTCAATCTTTATAATATCATTCAAAAGAAATGAAGTTACGAGATACTTCATTAAGTCACGATATATATATCCATATATATCTCTCATACCTTTCGTGAAAAACTCTGTCATGTAAAGTATGAACAGAGTTTGTAACATCCAATGAATTTTGGAAAGGAAAAGAATTTTGGCATAAACCCGATATCTTGCTGATCAGGCAAAGATACCAATAAGTAACCTTTTCTATTGTAGATGGATGAATTCCTCGCCGGTCATCACCCAGGCCGCATTAGGACCTCGCGCTAGACCGTTACCCGGCCACTCACGCGTGGATGGACTGTCACCCAAGCCTCTTACACCTTCGTAGACCGTACCCCGGCCTGTCGCTTATGCTGACTCAATTAGATGGACTTACTTCCTGAATATTGGGCAAGTAATCAAATTATTTTCTCAAAACAGCAACCTCGTTGCGAACATAAAATACACTACAGAGCCGGATCCCTAAGATTTTTGAGCGAATATTCAAGTCTCCTTCGAAACGAAGATCTTAAATCTGGAAACAAGTTTTTTTTTTGGGATCCGCTCTAACTTTTAAAATCATTTTGAAGACTCGAAAACATTTTTAAGAATGTTTGGAGTAATGCTGATTTAATGAAATAAATCAGTCCCGATATATTAGAAAATATCTGAATATTATTATTTAAATAATATTCCCATAAGGATAATCCTTATAAAAATAATTGAAGTAAAAATTTTAAAACTCATACTTGAAATGAATAATAAATAACCAAAGATATACTTATACGAAAGTACGATCTTTATTTGAATAATCGAAAATAAGTTTGATTATCGAAATATTATTCTTTAATAAAATAAAGAATATTATTTAATAAAAGAAGCGGAGTCATAAGTCCTCGAATGAATATTCAAAATAATATTCATTAAATAAAATAAGCGGAGTCATAAGTCCTCGAATGAATATTTAAGATAATATTCATTAAATAAATAAGCGGAGTCATAAGTCCTCGAATGAATATTCAAAATAATATTCATTAAATAAATAAGCGGAGTCATAAGTCCTCGAATGAATATTCAAAATAATCATTGAATAAAGTAAAGTTATCGAATAAACCTTATTCGATTAATAGTTTTGAAAACCATATCTATATATATATAAATAAAGATATATATATTATACTCGGGAACATTGACTCCTGGTTTAGAAAAATGTTCACCTTTGGGTCCCCTATACTAAGGGTATACGCAACTACTGCTTATCTCTAGCATAGGTATTATGCAACTTATAAGCATTTGAATCAACAATTAGATATCAAGATTACGAAACAGACATGCATATATACCATATCAGCATGCTCCAATATATCGCAAAATTTGCTAATAACAATCATGCACTTATCACAAGATAATGCATATACATATATTTACATCACAACAACAGTATAACGGGTAGAAAACTTGCCTGAGTGTTCCCGGATAGACTTAAGCTTAGAGTGGGTCCGATAACCTATGAACAACAACATAAGTCAGAATTAAACCCCGGTCGCTTAAGAAACTAGACTTTAACCAATTGAACCTTAATGTTCGCTTATGGTCACTTCTATGCTTAACGAATCACATAAGTCGTTTTAGTACCTTTGGCTCCACCATTTTTAATAAATTAACTATTAAGAATTTTAAGGCGATTCTTTTGCGAGTACCCTACCAACTGCCTAATCCACTTTACATATTTGATTCATACTCCAATTAGTCATTTAAGGACATTAACCAAGGTTTCAAAGTAAGGCGAGGGGTAATGGTTCGGTCGCGAAACGCCGTTACTTAAAACGGTCGTTTCTCCTAAACCGTACATCGGATTCAAGCGAACCACATATCAAAATGAAGCTCGTAACATGAAATATGTAATCATGGAAATGGTCAAAACCTAACAGTGAGTTCACGGGTCCTGATGTTAAGAACAGAATAGTTAAGGAAAATCGGGCATTATAACGTTTATATTTACGCGATTTCCAATTTAATTAACACTCTAAATTATCATCAATTCATTCACAACTACCAATACAACAATATTCAACCATCATACTACAAACTCAGTCCCCAACTCCAAATTTTACCAATTTATCCAACCAATCAAAGACCCAATATTCAAAACCAATATAAATCCACCAAAACTACTTATAATCAAAGATCAAGCCTTAATACTAACAATGCTTCAATAAAATTTAATGGAATCATAAAATCAAAGCTAGGGTTTGAAGTTGATACCTTTCTTGGTAGGTGTTAAGTTGCTAGGAAGCCTTAGGGAGCCTTAATCTAACCTCCTACAAGCTTGATCTTTCCAAAGAAATCAAGAACACAAAGTTAGGTTTTGAAGTTTCTAAAAGTCAGATTGAAAGAACTGTCAAAACGAGGGTCTTACCATGCTTATTTGGACTAGACTTGTGAACAAGAGTTGTAGGCCATCTCAATACCTTTCCAAAGAGCTATAGAACATACTATTTGAGTGCGTATTGAAGGAGATATGGTAGTTTGAAGTTGCTGCTCTGGTTTTGGCCGAGAGCTTTTGTTCTTGGAAAGCAAAAGTCAACTTCTAATTTGTGTTTTATGATTTGTTTTGCCTTGGATTGGTTGTTTTGTTTTTGTTTTGATTAATTAACCTTTTAACCATGATAAATTTTGTGTGGTTTATAATCAACCAACACTTCCTTCCCTTTTTGGTCATGCTTATGTCATCTGCTTATGTCATCTTGTTACACTTGTCTTCCTCTTATTGGTGTGATGACATCATCTTCCATTAACCTCTTTGATTAACCCCTAATTACTTGGCTAATGACCACTGATCTGTTATACGGTTCGCTTAACTTTCATTCCCGTTTATTGTTTGAGGGATCATACCCGGGATCTTATTACTTGGGTTCCCCTAAACCTTTCTCAATATTTTATATTCCTTTTATGATCCTCTCTTATAATCCTTGAATTAAATCCTTTTAATCATGTTACCTTATACTCAATTCTTTCGATATCTGGTGGATTTTCGGGAAAAATCAAAGTGTTCGAATTTGGATTCTGATGATCTTTACATACACTTATTTACTTTATGGAATACTAATACGATCTTAGAATTTCCATAACAGTACTCCTATATGGCGTGGTCTGATAATTTTCCTTAATCAGCATCATTAGCAAAAGTTACCATTCATCCATGTTTCAAAAATTCCAAAAATTGGGGTTATTATAGTCTCCCCTCCTTAAAAGGATTCCGTCCCGGAATCAGATAAAAATGAATAGGGATACTTTCTTAGCATTGCACTTTCTAACTCTCAAGTCAATTTTCCCACATTATGGTTCTACCATCAAACTCTGACTAGTTTGATAACCCTTCTCCTAAGCACTTGTTCCTTTTCAATCTATAACCTTTCCCGGTTCCTCCATATAGGTTACGTTTGGTTGCATTCCTATGCGCTCATATGTTAACTTCCCAATATGACTTAATATGTCCAAGGGTCCAACAATTCGTGGGCCTAGCTTTCCTTTCTTTCCGGACCACATCCCTCCTTTCCAAGGGAATACCTATAACAGCACTAGGTCCCCTACTTCCTACTCTTTTTCATTTCGTGTCAAATCAATATACTTCTTATATCCATCTTGGGCTATTACCAGCCGTCCTCTGATTAGATCTATTATATCCTTGGTCCTTTGGACTACTGCGGGTCCGAGCATCTTGCGCTCTACAACTTCATCCTAACATAAGGGAGATCGACATTGTCTTCCCTCAAGGATCTCATAAGGCGATATCTCAATACTGACATATGATCTATTATCGTAAGAAAACTCAATCCGTGTTAAGTGATCGTTCTAATTTCTCTCAAGTCTATTGCACAGACTCTCATCATAGCTTCTAGCATTATAGCTTTTGCTTCTCAATACCCATTCTTTTCCAGTTCGTAGTCATTACTATCTTCCGTACATAATACTATACTGGTTATACTTTTGCTCGTTAGCATTCTATAACCTTTTAATAATTGCGTCAACCTTAATATCACGAACGCGTTAGATTCAGAATACCACCGCACTGATACTACTCCTTCCTAGCAGCTTCTATCTTTGAAAGCTTGATCCATCATATAGAAGTAAAAGAATTTATTGAGAGATCACTATGATCATGAACACTTGTTATATCGCATAGTTAGTACAGAAGGTGGCCAACCTTTAGTACTTGACAAGCAATTAAACAACATGTGGTATCCTACTAGGCTTCTATCACATAGATAGATAGTCATTCGGCAATACCTCCCCTTCTGGAAGGGTTGTTCTTCTCAGCTTATATAACACCCTCCAAATCCGGGGTATAGATTTGGGGCATTATTAACAACAATTACCAACTATACCTGCACAAGCGGAATATAAATATAATAATTACCCCGAACTATCACTACTCAGGATCTTTTAAGGTCTGAGTTTGAAAACAAGAATCACGCACTACACTTTATTACAAACCCAACTAAATAAAACCTGTCTCAAGAACTATCTTTGATACGAAACTTTATTCTATCTACAGTTTCACTACACAACTTTTATTCAAACTACACAAGACTTTTATTTAACCCAACATTACTACTTATCCTGCTACACCTGATCTGGCAATTCAAAGCTCTCTTCGGGAATAGGAAGGAACACTCTTGGTATAAGAGGGTCCCGCTGCTTGACTCGCTTCTTGACTATACGGGTCCTGATGGGTTTCATTCTCTACCTTAACTGTAAAATAATAGGAGTAACAATAAAAAGAGATGAGCCAAAATTGCTCAACAAGCCTGCAAAAATATATATATGGTATAGAGAAAGAGAAATGAGAGAAACAATAAGCTGCTGGTTGTAACAACCATCTGTATCTGTATCGAATAGTAATTTGCCAATGATGGCGAGTGCCAAATGAACAAGACTGGAAATAAGAACCAACATATGCACTATAATCTGCTGATCAGTCAGAATATAGTGCGGATCTATACCCAACTGCATAGACCTAACCAACAGAAGGAGTACTCAGGCAACTATGGCCTATTAATTAATGGTCTGGGAAAAACCCAGCCTTTATAGTAACTATCCAGTCCAAGGCTGAGCATCCGGAACAATCGGTATGCTATTGATATATCCCAACACCAGGATATACCAGAGTATATGTAGGGTAAAGGAATTGAAATATGAACAGGGAATTCAATAAATTGGGCAAATCAAGAATTGAAATAAAAATGGAACAAGCAATTATAAATGGGTAATAGTGTATATGAACAATGATTATCAAAGAGAATTGATACGATAGAAAAGAAATATAAATCACTATTCTAAATTTAGAATAGGGGAAAAACTTGTCTTGCGCGTACTTAACCTGGTTTAACTCACTGCCTTCTGACCCTAGCTTGCTCTGCCTTGCTAACACTGAACAAATCATGGAAAGATAAGTGTTTAGATAACTTACTATATACGTGTATCTTGAATTGATATCACGCAACCTTATCAGTCTACCCATCCGTTTCTATCTGACTCGCATATATATATATATATATATATATATATATATATATATATTTATACAACACATCTATTCACATAATCACATAAAGCACGTAGCACGTAAAGCACATAATTAATTTCTAGATTTATAATTACTTTTAGAATCAATTCTAGGCTTATACCTGCATTACTAGTCTTATCTGATTTTATTATAATTTTTCGGGATTTATTCGGCTCAATTATACCCCTATTAGGACTTACGAACTATCAATTATCACCAAACCACTCTTTTTCGGAAGAAATTATAACTTACAACTATTTTTATTGGATTCGTCTCATTTTTCTGAGTCTAGGGGTCTTCATTTCACTTAAATCGGACTAACGGTTGAATTGTTATGAATTAAACACTGATGATTCAATTTATTATTCAATATAAATAATTATTACAACCTTTTAAATCCTAAAATAATTTTTAAATAATTATTTAAGAAAAATCAAAGTGAAAAATAATTTTTTTATAATTTTTGGAGTTAAAATGAAGAAGTTATGATTTATTGAAAATTATGTGATTAATTATCGAAATAATTAATCACTTTTTAAATATTTAATAAATAAATAACTAATAAATAATTAATAAATACTTATTTAATAATTTAAAATAATAAATCCCTAATTATTACAATTTATTATAATATTTATAACTTATCGATATTTATTCGATTAGATCGATTATTTACAAATAATCAATCAACTTAATTAACCGATACGCTATTTATCGAATAACTACGAATTATTCAAATTATAGATCACTTAATGATTAATTACTTGTATAACTACGAATTACTCGCAATTCCCGCATAATTATCGAATATTAAATTACTATCGAGACTTATACGATTCGCTAATCAATCTAATTATACGATACGAATAATTATTACAATATTAATCGAATAACTAGCGCTCGAATAATAATTCTAATTATCGAATCATTATTTGCACTATTAACTAATTATTAGATTATTAATCACATTTCTTAATTATTTCTAATCCTTATTTATTAATTAATTACCTAATTACTAATTAATTAAATAATTAATAAATAATTAGATAAATAATTAAATAATTAAATAAATAAATAAATTCGAATTTATAATTTAATAAAATAATTTTGAAATTAATAATACTATTTTCAGAATTCAAAATTAATTTTTAATTGATTTTTAGAATTAATAAATCTAATTTCTGTTTTTATAAAATAGAATTAAATAATAAAAATTCAGAAACAGAAATCAGAAAAACAGATTGGGGGTTTTTGGATCGAAACCGGGTTGCAACCGGGTCGTCTTCGACCCGATCGGGTCACGAAGAACACCGGCCACTGCCCAGAATCCGACGCCGGCGGAGATTTTCCGGCGAAACGAAAACGTCCGATTCCAGGCTCGTTCTTCTTCGTTTTCAACGCACAGCAACACAACGACGCTCCCCTTCTGTTCCTCCTTCGTCCTCGTTGACTACAACAGCTGGAAACCTGAGAAACGCGGCGGCGGCGGCGGAACTCCGGCGAGCTCAAAACGTACACCAATCTCGACGAAACCAATGCCAATCTACTCACAAAACGACGATCTATACGCTCGTAATCATCAAAACATCAAACAACAACCAGAAAATCAAACCCGAGTTCGCGATTAAAAACCCGAAAATATAAACTTTCAGTTCGATCAATCAAACATCAAAAACACTTACATAATCGAAAACTACAGATCATAAGCTTCAAAACGAGTACTTACACTAACGATTTGGACTCCGGAATCACGATAAAAATCAGCTTTGATTCTGCTGCCCTGTTCTTCACCAAACCCTAACCCTAATTCCTTTTCTTTTTCTTTTTATTTTTTCCTGATTTTTAATTGTAATTAACTGATTTAATTAATAATAATTCAGGTATTTATATTTATGAAAATAAAACCCCTAAGTAAAATTAAGGGTCTAATTACACTCCTATTAAAAATATTTAGCCCCAATTTTTATAATTTTTGGGTATTATTATTGAATTTTTAAATGTCCAATAAATACAAAATAAATACTAAAAATTCCCAAAAATTATGAAAAATACAAAAATACAAAGAAAAATGATATATGATAATTTCATGATCATATAAAAATAAAAATATAATTTTTGTGGGGTTTTTGGTACCCGAAGGGATCCGGAAAAGTCGTTTTTCGCGAAAAAGGTCAATTGGTAAAACGTCTAGGGGTTCAGAATAACGATATGGTATAGGGCATTTTTGGCAAAATAGGGCCAATGATTTTGTTTGAAATACGGGCTTTTAAAATATAGTTTTGAGCTGTACAGGTTTTGATATAATATATATAACTGACGATAAAACGTTCAATAAATATCCAAAACACGTTTGGATCAAAACAGCCAACACATAACACATAGCAGTTAGGGTTTAACAACTTACACATTTAATCACATCATAATACACAAAATATATCATTATTATATTATAATACCAGCGTAATTCCTCGGTCGTTACATTCTCCCCCCTTTAACAAGATTCTGTCCTCAGAATCACATTATGCAAATAACTAAGGATACCTTTCTAACATTTCACTCCCAAGCTCCCAGGTTGATTCTTCAACCACTGGGTTTCTCCATAAAACTCTCACTAATGACACAGACTTATTTCTTAATACCCTCTCTTGCCTATCTAGAATTCTTATTGGCTGTTCTACATACGACAAATCTGCCTGAAATTCTACTGGTTCATATTCTATTACATGACTTGTATCAGGATTATACTTCTTAAGCATAGATACATGAAATACGTTGTGAATGTGCTGCATATGGGGTGGTAGAGCTAACTCGTACGCAACCTTCCCAATTTTCTTCAAAATCTCAAATGGTCCAACGTATCGTGGCTTCAGTTTCCCTTTATTGCCAAATCTGGTCAATCCTTTCCATGGCGATATTTTGAGCAATATGTGTTCTCCTTCCTGATAGTCCATATCCTTCCTTGCTTGGTCTGCATATCTGCTTTGTCTGTTTTGTGCTGCCTAGATTCGTTTTCGAATAAGTTTAATCTTTTCTTTTGTCTTCTGAATTAATTCTGGACCCAAAATCTTGCGTTCTCCAACTTCATCCCAATGCACTGGTGATCTGCATTTCCTTCCATATAATGCTTCATACGGTGGCATTCCAATACTGGCGTGATAGCTGTTATTAGAAGAAAATTCCACTAGGGGTAAATGTTCATCCCAACTACCTTCAAAATCGATCGCACAAACTCGTAGCATGTCTTCAATCATTTGAATTGTCCTTTCACTTTGACCGTCAGTTTGCGGATGATAGGCTGTACTCATATTCAACTTCGTTCCTAGACATTCTTGGAATTGTCTCGAAAATCTTGAATTGAAATGAGGATCTCGATCCGATACAATTGATACTGGTACTCCATGACGCATCATAATTTCTTTAAGATATAAGTGCACTAGCTTGTCCAATGAAAATCTCTCATTAATTGGAAGAAAATGTGCTGATTTCGTCAATCGATCAATAATAACCCAAATTGCATCGTGATTGGCTTTCGTCCTTGGAAGTCCCACTACGAAATCCATCGCTAGATGTTCCCATTTCCATTCTGGAATGTCTAATGGTTGCAATAACCCACTCGGACGTTGATGCTCTGCTTTAACTCGCTGGCATGTGTAGCATTTACTCACCCATTCTGCTATCTCCTTCTTCATATTTGGCCACCAAAAGTTTTCCTTCAAATCGCGATACATTTTCGTGCTTCCTGGATGAATGGAATACTTTGAATTGTGCGCATCTCGCATAATTTCTTCTTTTAATTCTGCCACGTTAGGGATCCAGATTCTTGACGCAAAACGTAAGATTCCTTCATTATCTTTCTGAGTTGTAATCTCTTCTCCTGTTAAGTTGTCATCTTGACTCATCACTTTATCTTGACAATGGCGAATCTTTTCTAGCAACCCTGGTTGAAAAGTCATAGCGTAAATAGTTCCTGCAGATTCATGAGGAATACGAATCTCAATTTCCAATTTGTCGAATTCTTTAACCAATTCTTCACATGAAGTTAACCGATTCAATCTTTCTTTTCTGCTTAGTGCATCTGCTACAACATTTGCTTTTCCTGGATGATAACTGATTGTAACATCATAATCTTTAATTAATTCCAGCCATCGACGTTGTCGCATGTTTAGTTCCTTTTGTGTGAAGATATACTTCAGACTTTTATGATCCGTGTAGATTTCGCATTTTTTACCGTACAGATAGTGTCTCCAAAGCTTCAATGCAAATACATTGCTGCCAATTCCAGATCATGCGTAGGATATTTCTGCTCATGAGGTTTAAGTTGTCTCGACGCATATGCAATGACGTTACCATGTTGCATCAATACACATCCTAAACCGCGATATGAAGCGTCACTGTAAATAACAAAATTTCCTTGCTCGTCTGGTAGTACTAATACTGGTGCAGTCACCAACCGATTCTTCAATTCTTGAAAACTTTCTTCACACTTACTATTCCATTTAAACTTTTCACTTTGTCGAGTTAACTTGGTCAGCGGTTTCGCTATCTTCACAAAATCTTTGACAAATCTTCGATAATATCCTGCCAATCCTAAGAAACTTCGAACCTCTGTCGGCGTCTTTGGTCTTTCCCAATTCAACACAGCTTCAATCTTTGCTGGATCAACTTGAATGCCTTCTCTACTGATGATATGCCCTAGAAACTGCACTTCTTTCAACCAAAATTCACATTTTGAAAATTTTGCATAAAGCTGCTCCTTTCGTAATATCTCCAATGTCGTTCTTAAATGCGCTGCATGCTCTTCTTCCGTCTTTGAGTAGATCAAGATGTCATCAATAAATACAATGATAAACTTATCCAAATACTTCTTGAATATTCGATTCATCAAATCCATAAACGCTGCAGGTGCATTCGTCAATCCAAAAGCCATCACAAGAAATTCATAGTGTCCGTACCTCGTTCTAAACGCTGTCTTTGGAATATCTTCGGCCTTGATCTTTAACTGATGATAGCCTGATCGTAAGTCGATTTTCGAAAACCATGCTGCTCCTTTTAGTTGATCAAATAAATCATCGATGCGAGGTAAAGGATATTTATTCTTGATAATTAACTTGTTCAGCTCACGATAATCAATACACAGTCGCATACTACCATCCTTCTTTTTCACGAACAATACTGGCGCACCCCATGGGGATACACTTGGCCTTATAATTCCTTTGTCAAGAAGTTCTTGCAACTGTTTTGCTAATTCCCTCATTTCAACAGGTGCCATTCGATATGGAGCTTTCGAAATTGGTTCGGTCCCTGGCGTCAAGTCAATAGTGAACTCAATTTCTCGATCTGGTGGAAGTCCTGGTAATTCGTCTGGAAAAACATCAAGAAATTCACAAACTACAGGAATATCTTCAATCTTCAGATTTCCCTTATCAGCATCCCGTACATAGGCTAAATAAGCTTGACATCCTTGATGTAGCAATCTTCTCGTCAGCATTATTGATAGGAATTTTTGCTTTTGCTTCTCACCTTTAAATATTACCGTTTCATTTTCTTCAGTTTGCAATTTCACTCTCTTATTCGCACAGTCAATTTGAGCATTATTACTAGATAGCCAATCCATTCCTAAAATAACATCAAACTCCCCTAACCTAAAAGGTATCAAATCAACTAAAAAATGACATCTCCCTATCTCAATATCACAACTCGGGCATACTCGATCTACTGCAACCTGATCATTATTCGCTAATTTTATGACTAACACTTCATCCAACCACTGAACCTCACAATCTATCTTAGAGATAAAAGCTTCAGAAATAAAAGATCTAGTAGCTCCTGAATCAATCAATACCAAAGCATTTATGGAATTTACAGGGAGTGTACCTGCAACCACATTCGAACTCTGTACCGCTTCCTTCATTGACATGTTGAAAATCCTTGCTCTGGGCTGATTTTGCCGTGGTAGTGGAGGTGGAGGTAATGCTAAAACTCTTGGAATACTAGCAGCCATTGCAATTCCTCTGCAGTCTCTGGCGATATGCCCTTTTCTCCCACATTGAAAACAAGTAACTTCTGCTTTTCCCATCGGACATTCTCCAGAATAGTGTCCCCTTTGCTTGCACTTGAAACACGTGACATTTGTCTTGTTGCAAATTCCCGTATGCTTTCTACCACACGTTCTGCAATCAGGTACAGGCGGTCGAATAAGCCTTTGCTGAGTTGGGGCAGGTAGTCGATTACCCATCCTCTGGTTGTTTTGTTCTGGCCTCCTAAAGTTTACTTTTCCTCGAGCTTGAAATCCCGGCCTTTTGTTGAAACGATTCTGAAAATTCCCTGGTCCTTTCTCTTTCTGAGCTGCTTCGCTTTCTCCTTCAATAATCATAGCCTTCTGAACAACAGCCATATAAGTTGTCAATTCAAACACAGCTACCCTGCTACGAATCCATGGTTTCAGTCCTTGCTGAAATCTCTTGGCCCGCTTCTCATCCGTATCCACCTGCTCTGGAACAAACCTTGCCAATTCAGTAAACTTGGTCTCATAATCCGCAACCGATAAGTTGTCTTGTTTCAGCTCCAGGAACTTGATCTCCATCTGGTTCTTCATAAAACGAGGAAAATATTTCTCCAAGAAAAGATCAGTGAATCTATTCCAGGTCACCACACCTTCTTCTTCCAAAGCTTTCTTCGATTCCCATCAGTAATTAGCTTCGCCTTTTAGGAAATAGCTAGCGAAATCCATCTTCTGCTCTTCCTCAACCTTTACCAACGAAAAAGCCTTTTCCATCTCTTTCAGCCAAGCTCTCGCTTTTGTAGGATCCGTGGAACCCATAAATTCCGGTGGCTTCACCGACTGAAATTGCTTGAAAGTAGTCGTAGGTGCTGGTGGTGGTATTTGATGTCCTGGATGAGCGGCTTGCTGTAACATCTGTTGCTGGAACTACTGTTGTTGCTGCTGCATTTGTTGTTGCATCATCAACATCTGCTGTTACATGAGATTAAACATCTGATCCATCTGTTTATTATTGTTTTGGCCCTCGGTGTTTCCATTCGATGAGTCGGGTTGTGCTTTTCTTTTAGGTGCCATCTAATCCTCTCCTCCCTCTCTGCCTGAAAGCGCTGGTAAGTCACTGTATGATGCTCACGAAGATCAGTGCTGGAACCTCGAGAAGGTAATGGTCCATCTACCACGATCTCATCCATAAACTCTGGCTGAGGAAACTGATAAACTCCCGGAACAGGTGCATAAAAAACTCTAATGGTTCGGTCGCGAAACGCCGTTACTTAAAACACTCGTTTCTCCTAAACCGTACATCAGATTCAAGAGAACCACATATCAGAATGAAGCTCGTAACATGAACTATCTAATCATGGTAATGATCGAAACCTAACAGTGAGTTCATGGGTCCTGATGTTAAGAACAGAATAGTTAAGGAAAATCGGGCATTATGACGTTTATGTTTACGCGATTTCCAATTTAATTAACACTCTAAATTATCATCAATTCACTCACAACTACCAATACAACAATATTCAACCATCATACTACAAACTCAGTCCCCAACTCCAAATTTTACCAATTTATCCAACCAATCAAAGACCCAATATTCAAAACCAATACAAATCCGCCAAAACTACTTATAATCAAAGATCAAGCCTTAATACTAATAATGCTTCAATAAAACTTAATGGAATCATAAAATCAAAGCTAGGATTTGAAGTTGATACCTTCCTTGGTAGGTGTTAAGTTTCTAGGAAGCCTTAGGGAGCCTTAATCTAACCTCCTACAAGCTTGATCTTTCCAAAGAAATCAAGAACACAAAGTTAGATTTTGAAGTTTCTAAAAGTCAGATTGAAAGAACTATCAAAACGAGGGTCTTACCCTGCTTATTTGGACTAGACTTGTGAACAAGAGTTGTAGGCCATCTCAATACCTTTCCAAAGAGCTATAGAACATATTATTTGAGTGAGTATTGAAGGAGATATTGTAGTTTGAAGTTGCTGCTCTGGTTTTGGCCGACAGCTTTTGTTCTTGGAAAGCAAAAGTCAACTTCTAATTTGTGTTTTGTGATTTGTTTTGCCTTGGATTAGTTGTTTTGTTTTTGTTTTGATTAATTAACCTTTTAACCATGGTAAATTTTGTGTGGTTTATAATCAACCAACACTTCCTTCCCTTTTTGGTCATGCTTATGTCATCTGCTTATGTCATCTTGTTACACTTGTCTTCCTCTTGTTGGTGTGATGACATCATCGTCCATTAACCTCTTTGATTAACCCCTAATTACTTGGCTAATGACCGCTGATCTGTTATACGGTTCGCTTAACTTTCATTCTCGTTTATTGTTTGAGGGATCATACCCGGGATCTTATTACTTGGGTTCCCCTAAACCTTTCTCAATATTTTATATTCCTTTTATGATCCTCTCTTATAATCCTTGAATTAAATCCTTTAAATCATGTTACCTTATACTCAATTCTTTCGATATCTGGTGGATTTTCGGGAAAAATCAAAGTGTTCGAATTTGGATTCTGACGATCTTTACATACACTTATTTACTTTATGGAATACTAATACGATCTTAGAATTTCCATAACAGTACTCTTATATAGCGTGGTATGATAATTTTCCTTAATCAGCATCATCAGCAAAAGTTACTATTCATCCATGTTTCAAAAATTCCAAAAAATTGGATTTATTACAACTAGGGACCTTTAGGAATATTGATACTTTTCTCATAATCTCATTTCTAAGTCACGTACTTAGAGATATAGAATTACATATCATATTCCAAGGACATTTATTAATCTAATATTTATATCACAGTAAATTAAGAATTAATAAATTATAAAGAGAATAATCGATAGAACATAAACATTAATAATCCTAATGTCTTAAACTAAAATATCATAGTGTTGTCTATAGGGCACAAACACTAACACTTAAGACTAGTCATCCTGCCTTTCCATAACTCCAAGGGTGTCTTATCCATGTGTTTCAGCGGGGCTCTATTCAAAATATGGCACGCCATATTTAGAGCATCTCCCCACACGTATTTCGACAACCCAGAGTCGATAGGCATACTATTAATCATATCTTTAAATGTCCTGTTCTTTCGCCCAGCAACCCCATTAGACTTAGGTGTGTATGGTGGAGTAACTTGCTGAACTATACCATTGTTTGCGCAAAATTCATTAAAAGCGTTACTCGTATACTCACCACCTCTGTCAGATCTCAATCGTTTAAGTACCTTAATATTTTGTTTTTTTACTTCAGTTTTATATATAATGAATTTACTAAGTGCTTCATCCTTATCTCTAAGTAAATAAACATAACAATATCTGTTACTATCATCTATAAAAGTAATGAAGTATCTAAATTGATCCATAGTTAACACACCACCAAATTCACAAACTGCCATTTGATCAGTAAATCTTTGGAATTTATTCTTGATCTCTACTTGGGTTGGCATAAGGTCATCAAGCTTGTCTTTCACCAACATTCTTATCTTGTCTTGATGGTTGTTCAGAGTCAGCTGGAGTGCTTTACTCATGAGATGTAAAGCTTTTAGTTGAACTTTGTAGACTTTTGTCACACCATCATAGACTTCATGTGGACTAAGTGCCTTGGCATTGCTTCCCAATATTGTAATATACTCTTCTCTAAATCTTGCCAAGACCTCATCCATGCTCAAGCTAAAGTCCTTTTCCAACCAAGCATCCACATTGCCATCTTATTCAACTTCATTGACAATTTTCTTCTGTTAGTCTTCAACATCTGTTTTGTAAGACAACAAGATTGCTTGATAGTCCTGATTGGACATGTCTGTGGTAATAAGCTATTGTGTTATATTGACAAGGCTAGAAAGTTGATCAACAAAGAGGTCATACATTATAATGGGGTGAGCTTGGGCATCTTGAAGCCACTGAGAGATAAGGTGTGATGGTTGTTGGGAAGGTCTAGATGTGGAAGGTATGTCTGTTTGGGTTGAGGTTGATGGTTGGGATTCAAGAACATCACTTGTGACAGATGCCACAGTTTGACTCACAGTTGGGGTTGTGACAGTGTGTTGTTCACCAATATTGGGAACCTCCAATTGAATTGGGGAGAATTTGACCAGATTACTGTCATGTACCATGGCCTCAAACCCTTGCTCTTCTTGCAAAGAGATCGCACTTGAATGTACCTGACTTGCCTCCCCTATACCAGGCTCATTGGCAATTGGACTCCTACCTTCAATTATTAATGTAATATCAGCTAGGGTTTTGAGGGGAGTTGTCCCTTCATGAGGAACCTCCAATTGAATTGAAGAGGATTTAGATAGCTCCCCCTCATGAGTACTACACTTAAACCTATCAATCTGTGAAGATTATTTAGCACAGAAAGGTGCTTGAGAGACTACCACAAGGTCTTCAGTAAAAACTGATAAAACCCCTATATTTGTGTTGGTGTCATCAAGTTCTACCCCAGAGTGTAGCCTCTCACCAACTGAATGTGGTTCCTGGGTGGTGATCATAGTTTCTTGAACCATGTCACTTGATTTTAACAACACTTGAGAATCAGATTCAAGTGTCTCATTGTATGAAGAAGAAATTTTAGAAATGAGATTTGAGATTTCAGAACTGAGTGTTGACAGCTCCCCTGAATAGATGAGGGAGCTTCAAGAGATGTGCTCTTGGTGTTTTTGGCATCCTATTTCATATTTCATACACGTGAATGTGTTCAAGTGATGGTACAGACTCTTTACAAGGTGCATTAGGGAGAGTGCTATTTTGAATAGAGATATCTTGTTGAGATAATGCCCCTAGAGTCTATTTTATGCCCTCTTTTGTAACTACATCCTTTTGGAAGGATGTAGAGGTAGCTTGAGTGGTCAACTCAGTTTTCTTTGCCTTCTTTGGTTTCTTGACCAGGGTGGACTCTATTTGTGTTTGATCCTCACCACTCTAATTAATAATAGTTAGGGTTGCCTGCTTTCTCTTCTTTTTACTCACTTCACCCTTTTGAGAGAATGAAGTGGTTGGTTTCCTAGCTTCTATTGGTAAAGATAAAGGGGTCTCAGTTTAGGAAGGCCCTGTTGATGTTTCTGTATTTGTTCTTCCACAGGTACAGGAGCCATTACTGTACTAGTTGTGATTGTAGACCTCATATCAGACATAGGGTAAGGGTAAGTCCTGAATCTCTCCAACATAAATTGAGTGATTCTAAGACTTACAGGTACCTTGTTCTTTGTAATGAGTGAGCTAAATAGAACTTTGGACACTTATTTACAGTTCCTTATTTTAGTTCTATCTATATCATTAAGAAAATGAATGTCATGCACTTTATGATTTAAAGCAGACATTATAAATCTAGGAAGAAAGATTTACTTACCTCTTGATGTCAAAGGCATTGTGAGCCTGGTGCTGAGCTCCTCCATTATCAAATGTCCTACGTTGAGGTTTTTGTTTGTTAAGTGGCATTTATGTCCACTTAGAACGTCCTATAAAGGCTTGAATTGGTGTTTTGTACTCAAGTATTTTGTATTTTTGATGTGTTTTTGTAGTGTTTTGCATTTCAGGTATAAATAAGGGATCAAGTAGATTTAGCATTACTTTGGTGCTAAATGGGTGTTAGGATGATGCTAGGGAAGATTGCTCGTCGAATGCCATCACAAGCCAGCAAAAGAAGAAGAGATAATCAGTTTTTCCAGAATATCAGCGCGCCCGCGCTGTGATAGCGTGCGCCCGCGCCAGAGAAGCTGAAATTCTGTGCGCCCGCGCTGGGACAGCGCACAGCCGCGCCGGGTCGAAAACTGAAGAATCTTTTTTTTGAATAGAAGATTGATTTCTGGACTTCTATTCTGATTGGGGTTGCTATATAAAGACAATTTAAAGATGTTTTTCTCAACAGAGCTTAAGGAGAAGACGACAAGAAGACCTATAGCATAATTAAACGAAGGCGAAGAGGATCTAGTTTATTCTTGTGATTCTTTATTTTAAGTTGTAATCTTGGATGCTCATTTCTTATTTATTAAACCTATTACTCTGGATTACGTACTTTGTTATTTATTCGTTTTATAAAGACCTAGTTTATTATACCATGCTTTTATCAAAACCCATGGTGATGATGAGTTCGACAATGAACTAATCGTTATCGTGGGGTTCTAACGGATTTATTTATGGATTTCAATAGTTAATTTTGTTTCGATATCTTAGTGTGTGGTGATTGTATGATATCCTAGTATTGGTTGTGCTTATCCGTCTTATGTGCATCTCGAACATATAAGATAGCGTCTTAATATCTAATGAAGCGATAATCAATTTAAAGGTTTAGAACTTGTCATTCTAGCATAGGTTTATGTATTTGTTATGCATGATTAGTAGGTAATTTTAACCATCTTACTTTCCCTATGTAATCACAATAGATAACTTGCGCATTAAACCTTTATGTTGTTAAATTCTATAGACATATAGGGTCTTAACATACTTGGTGTCTATTCAGCTTCTATCTCTTTTGTAGATGTCTGGTAGTATGACATTTGTGCAACGACAGTTGGCGTTTATCAGTTTTATGTTATCTGATTAGTTGTCATCACCATTGCATGTTAAGAACAATGACTTTGAATGAAGTATTTAATGAAGTTAGAATCCCATGTTCGTCTCATATAGTAAATCAACCTTTATTCTCGTAGTTATTTGCATGTTAGTTATTATCTTAGTTATAAATAAACCCAATTTGTTATTCATCTTAGCATTGAATGATAACCATATCATTATTGCATAAATACATTAATTGAATTTAACCAAAAGAGTCTCTGTGGGAACGAACTAGAAAGAATTCTATATTACTTGTGAACGCGTATACTTGCGTTTATTATTAGCGCGTGTTTCGTCCTAACAAGTTTATGGCGCCGATGTCGGGGACTCGGTGTTAATTTTTAGTCTATGTGTTTGTCATCAGTGGTCGTTAAAGTTCATTGACTCGGACATTATTACTTAGTTGTTTCCTTATCGTGTTTCAGGTACTCTAGCGAGCGTGTATGCATACGTGTTTTCGGTCTCATAAGAGAACACTGGATCAAGCCGAGGAAAAAGTTGTAGTAGATCAGGAATTTTTTGAAGAAGTAGAGAAACTTGAGGAAGAAGCACTAGTTGAGATGGGAGATCAAGCAGCAAATCTGAAGGCTTTGATGGACTATTCTTAGCCTAAGATCAATGATATTCAGTCCAGCATTATTAGACTAGCCATCTCATCTAACACCTTTGAGATCATGTTGAGCACGATTAAGATGATACAGAATTCAGTTCAGTTTGGGGGTTCTCCTATAGAAGATCCCAACATGCGCATCAGGGATTTCATCCAGATCTGCGACACTTTCAAGTTCAATGGGGGTGTCTGAAGATACTATTAAGCTGAGGATTTTCCAATTCTCTCTGAGGGATAAGGCTAAGTGCTGGTTACATTCTCTACCAGCAGGTTCTATCACCAAATGGGAGGATCTTGCTCAAACGTTTCTCACTAAATTCTTCCCTATGGAGAAGATAGCTGCAATCAGGAATGCTCTTACTCAGTTTGCATAGCAATCTGGAGAATCTTTGTGTGAGGCTTGGGATCGCTACAAAGAGATGCTTAGGAAGTGCCCTCACCATGGCATTCCTGATTGGATGATCATAAATTATTTTCACAATGGTTTGAGCGCACAGTCTAGACCTATGCTCGATGCAGCGTCAGGTGGAGCCTTATGGGCCAAAAGCTACGATGAAGCTTATGAGTTTATTGAGCTAATGGCAGCTAATTAATACCAGAATCCAACACAGAGAATGCTGCAAGGAAAGGTAGCAGGAGTTATGGAAGTGGATACAACTACTGCTATAGCTGCTCAACTTCAAGCTTTGACGATGAAAGTGGATTCTTTGGCTAATCATGGAGTTAATCACATCTCTAGTGTTTGTGAGCTTTGTGCGGGTGCGCATGAGACTGAGCAGTGTGCTATTTCTAGTGAATCAACTCAGTTTGTGAGCAACTTTCAGAGGTTACAACAACAAGCTCCAGCCACTTATCATCCCAACAACCGCAATCATCCTAACTTCAGCTGGAGCAACAATCAGAATGCGGTGCAACAGCCTTATCAGCCATATGCAGCAAAGCAATATAACCCTCCTGGTTTTCAACAACCGCAATATGCACCAAGGCAATAACTCCAACTTCAGCAGCTACCACAATCTAATGAAAAATCTGAATTGGAGGAGTTGAGACTCATGTGCAAGAGCCAAGTTGTTTCTAGTAGAAGTGGAACCAAGAAAGACAGCTATTATCAACACTCCTCCTAAGGGTAACACAGGGGAAAAACATGTCTATCCTCCACCTCCTTTTCCTAAGAGGCTGCAGAAGCAGAAGCTGGATAAGCAATTTGCTAAGTTTTTAGAAGTTTTTAAGAAACTTCATATTAACATACCTTTCGTTGAAGCTCTTGAACAGATGCCTAGTTATGTGAAGTTCATGAAAGGTATTCTTTCTCAGAAAGTAAAGCTTGATGACTTGGAGACCATTGCTCTCATGGAGGAATCCAGTGTTGTGCTGCAACAAAAGTTGCCTCCGAAGCTTAAAGATCCTGGAAGCTTCATTATTCCTTGCACCATTGGAAAAGTGTCATTCGAAAAATGTTTATGTGACTTGGGAGCTAGCATCAATCTGATGCATTTATCTATCTTCAATAAGTTGGGTCTACCTGATCCAAAGCCTACATATATGTCTTTGCAGTTGGCCGATCGCTCTATTACATATCTACGAGGCATTGTGGAGGATGTATTGGTCAAGATGGACAAACTCATCTTTCCTACTGACTTTGTTATTCTTGATTTTGAGGAAGATAAGAAGATTCCCATAATCTTGGGAAGACCTTTCTTGGCTATTGGCCGAACCTTGATTGATGTGCAGAAAGGTGAGCTCACTATGCGAGTTCGAGATCAGGATGTGACCTTCAATGTTTTTAATGCCATGAAATTCCCTACCGATGAAGAGGAGTTCTTTAAGGTGGAATTGGTCGAATCTGTGGTTACTTCTGAATTAGATCATATGCTAAAATCAGATGCCTTAGAGAAATCCTTAATGGGGGATTTCGATAGTGAAGATGATGAAAGTGATGAGCGGTTACAATATTTGAATGCTTCTCCGTGGAAACGAAGACTGGAAATGCCTTTTGAATCTCTTGGATTAGAAAAGCTAAAAAATTCTCCAAAGGACCTCAATCCATCTATTGAGGAAGCTCCTACACTTGAGCTTAAGCCTTTGCCTGAACATTTGAGGTATGCATTTTTTAGGTGATGCATCTACTTTGCCTGTTATTATTGTATCTGACCTTTCAGGTAGTGATGAGGAAAAGCTTTTGAGAATTTTTAGAGAGTTCAAATCGGCAATTGGATGGACTATAGCAGATATCAGAGGAATCAGCCCTTCTTATTGTATGCACAAAATTCTGCTAGATGAAAGAAGCCTATTGTTGAGCAATATAGATGGCTAAATCCATTCATAAAAGAGGTGGTGAAGAAAGAAAATCTCAAGTGGCTAGATGCAGGGATCATCTATCCCATTTCTGACAGTTCTTGGGTGAGCCAAGTTCAGTGTGTGCCAAAGAAAGGAGGTATCACTGTGGTTGCTAATGAAAAAAATGAGCTCATTCCTACTCGAACAATCAAGGGGTGGAGAGTTTGCATGGATTACAGGAAGCTGAACAAGGCTACAAGGAAAGATCACTTTTCTCTTCCTTTTATTGATCCGATGCTTGATAGATTGGCTAGGCATGAGTACTATTGTCTTCTGGATGGCTATTCGGGTTATAATCAGATTTGTGCTCCAGAAGATCAAGAGAAGACTACCTTCACATGTCCTTTTGGTACTTTTGCCTTCAGAAGAGTTTCTTTTAGGCTATGTGGTGCACCAACCATATTTCAGAGATGCATGATGGTTATCTTCTATGATATAATTGGAAATAATGTAGAAGTGTTCATGGATGATTTCTCTCTCTTTGGATCTTCTTATGATGAATGTTTGCACAATCTTGGTTTAGTGCTTAAAAGGTGCGTTGAGACCAATCTGGTTCTCAATTGGGAGAAATATCACTTTATGGTGCGACAAGGCATCATTCTTGGGCACAAGGTCTCTAGTAAGGGTCTTAAGGTGGACAAAGCCAAGGTGGGGGTCATTGAAGACCTTCCTCCACCAATTTCTGTTAAAGGAATTCGCAGCTTTCTTGGTCATGGGGGTTTCCATAGGCGTTTTATCAACGACTTCTCTAAGATTAAAGTTGTTGTGCAATTTGCTAGAGAAAGATGTTCCTTTCAAGTTTAATGACGAGTGCCTCGCTGCTTTTGAGAGCTTAAAGAAGAGTTTGATTACATCACCTGTTATAACTGCACCTGATTGGAATGAACTATTTGAAATAATGTGCGATGCAAGTGATTATGCAGTTGGAGCTGTTCTTGGACAAAGGAAGAACAACATATTTCATATGGTCTACTATGCTAGTAAGAACCTCAATGGTGCTTAACTGAACTACACTACTACTGAGAAAGAACTATTGGCTATTATCTATGGTTTTGAGAAGTTTCGATCTTATTTTCTTGGGACGAAGTTGACAGTTTTTACTGATCACGCTGCTATTCGCTATCTCGTCTCGAAGAAGGACTCGAAGCCTATATTGATTTGATTGGTTTTTTTACTTCAGGAGTTCGAATTGGAGATCAAGGATAGAAAAGGAACTGAGAATCAAGTCGCTGATCATCTCTTTCGTTTAGAGGATCCAAGTGCAACTTCACAGGATAAGTCTTTGATAAATGAGTCTTTTCCCAATGAGCAATTGTTTGGGGTGCAAGCAGAAGAACCGTGGTTCACCGACATTGTGAAATACCTTGTGAGCAACGTTATGCCTCCAGACTTGACTTATGCTCAAAGTAAAAGTTTCTGCATGAAGTGAATTGGTGCATGTGGGATAAGTCGTTCCTATTTCGGCAAGGAGCTGACCAAATCATCAGGAGATGTATTCCGTACAACGAAACGGGGGAAATCTTGCAAGACTGCCATTCGATTATTTATGGATGCCACTATGGTGGTGAAAAGACATCAGCTCATATCTTTTAAGCAGGATTCTTTTGGCCGACTTTGTTTAAGGATGCTCATCAGTTCATTTTGAAATGTGATCGATGCCAGCATGTTGGGTGTAATAACCCCAATTTTTAGAAAATTTTTGAAACCCTTATGAATAGTGTTTTTGCTGAATGAGAAAACTTTTCATGCCACACTAGGTAGGGGTTCTTTTATGGATATTCTGACATTTTATTGGCACTCTATATGGTATATAAGTGTATGTAAAGATCGTCAGAAACCAATTCCGAACACTTTGATTTTTCCCAGAAATCCACTAGATACGGAAAGAATTGAGTATAAGGTAACATGATAAAAAGGATTTAAATTAAAGGATTATAAGAGAGGATCATAAAAGGAATACAATATATTGAGAAAGGTTAAGGGAACCTAAGTAATAAGATCCCGGGTATGATCCCTCAAACGATAAACGAAAACGAAAGTTAAGCGAACCGTATAACAGATCAGCGGTCATTAGGCAAACAATTAGAAGCTAATCAAAGAGATTAGAAGGGATGATGACATAGCAATGTGACATAAGCATGACATAAGGGGAAGGAGATGTGGTTGATTTAAAACCACACAAAGTCAAGGCTAGAAAGGTAATTAACCAAAAAATAAAACAAAAAGCAACCAACCAAGCCAAAACATTTCATTTTCATCAAAAAACACAAAACCCCCATTTTCTTCATGAAGCTCTCGGCCCCTTTTCTTAAAAAATGAAGATCCAAGATCCACCACTTACTATTTAGCAAGGTATTTATCTAAGCTTCCCCATGGATAGTTACATACTTCCTATAAGTTTAAGCTTCTAATTCCAAGCCAATCTTTTTCTATAAATCATGGAAGAAGATGGTGAATAGTACTTTCTTGAAATTAATTTTTGTGTTCTTGATTTCTTTGAAAGAACAAGCTTGTAGGAGGTTAGATTAAGGCTTCCCTGGGCATTTCAAGGATCTTTCATGGATTAAATGCTCCAAGGAAGGTATAAACTCCAAACCCTAGATTTGGTTTTGAGTAATTAGGAATGAATATGATTGATATAGTATATGTGAAGCATGAGGCTTGTTTGTTTAAAGTTTGGTTGAGTTTGTAGAGATTAGTTAGTTTTGTGGTGTTTTTGGAGTTGTAAATCTTGTTAATTAGTTAATGAACTTAAGTATAGCTTTTAGTTCATGTTTGAGGGTAGTATAAAGTTGATAATATTGAGTTGTTGGGGCTGTTGGAGTGTGTTTTGGATGGATGTTGGTTGTATGATTGATTTGGGGTTGATTGGTGGTTGTTTTGGAATGGTTTAAATTTGGAAAATCGCGTAAACATAGCCGCCATAATGCCCGATTAACCGTAGACTGTTTTTGTTCTTAACATCAGAACCCTTGAACTCACTGCTAGGTTTTGACCATTGCCATGTTTAGATAGTTCATGTTACGAGCTTCGTTTTGATATGTGGTTCGTTTGATTCCGATGAACGGTTTAGGAGAAACGGTCATTTTAAGTAACGACGTTTCGCGAACGAACCCTTACCCCTCGCCTTACTTTGAAACATAGGTTAAAGACCTTAAAGGACTAATTGAAGTATGAAACATTTATGTAAGGTGTAATAGGCAGTTGGTAAGACACTTGCGAAAGAATCGCCTTAAAACTCGTAATGGTTAATTTATATAAAATGGTGGAGCCGAGGGTACTCGAGTGACTTAAGAGAATCAGTAAGCGCAAAACGAGCGTTATAGTCTGAGTTGGTTAGAGTATAGATTTACAAGTGACTTTGGTTTAATTCCAACTTACTTGTTGCTTATAGGTTACCAGAATCGTCCCGAGCCATTCGTAACCCCCAGTCGCTCAGGCAAGTTTTCTACCCGTTATAACTGTTGTTGTGATGTATATATGTATATGCATTATCTTGTGATAGATGCATGTTGGTTAATTAGCAAATGTTGCGATATATTGAAGCATGCTGATATGGTATATATATGCATGCCTGTTTCGTATTCTTGCCATATATATCTGTTGGTTCAGTTGATAATACCTATGCTAGAGAATAACAGTAATTTTCATATACCCATAGTATAGGGACCCAAAGGTGAAAACATTTTCTAAAACCGGGAGTCGAGGATCCCGAGTAGATTTTATATATATATATTCATATATATATGGTTATAGTTTTCAAAACTATTAATCGAATAAAGTTTATTCGATAACTTTATTTTATTAATGAATATTATCTTGAATATTCATTCGAGGACTTATGACTCCTTTATATTATTTATTGAATATTACTTGGATATTCATTTGAGGATGTATGACTCCTTTATTTTATTTAATGAATATTATTTATAATATTCATTCGAGGTATTATGACTCCGCTTATTATTTATTAATATTCTTTATTTTATTAAAGAATAATGTTCGATAATCAAACTTACTTTTGATATTCAAATAAAGATATTACTTTTGTATAAGTATATCTTTGATTATTTATTATTCATTTCAAGTATAAGTTTTAAAACTTCTACTTCAATTATTTTTATAAAGATTATTCTTTATGGGAATATTATTTAAATAATAATATTCAGATATTTTCTAATATATTGGGACTGATTTATTTTGCTAAATCAGCATCACTCCAAACATTCTTAAAAATATTTTGCGAGTCTTTAAAATGATTTTTAAAAGTTAGAGCGGATCCCAAAACTCATTTTTATAATTAAGATCCTCCTTTCGAAGGGGATTTAAATACTCGCTCAAAACCTGAGGGATCCGGCTCTGTGGTGTGTTTTATATTCGCAACAAGGTTGCTGTTTTGATAAATGAATTGATTACTTACCCAACACTCGGGAAGTAAAATTCTTGGAACAATTAATCCATTAACAGGCATCGCCTGGGAAATATCGGTGAGTTTTCCTTTCCAACTAGATACGACTTCTTGGTGGAGCCGTATCAACAAGTTTCTACTTGGGGAAAGGGGGAACAAGCTTTACGTTTCAGAGTCATGGATTTCATCTGAACTAGGAGTGACGTAAGTGGTCGAGTGGCGCCGGCCCAGCCTTATTATATTGGCCCAAATGGCCTGGAAGTTCCGCTAAGGCGGTCCATTCCTTAGGAGTTCAGTGTTCGGTTGACAAGTAAATCCGACAGGTTCTCCTCTACATGTAGAAAATGGTGGGGTTGCACTACTACGACTGATCATCGTAAGTGGTCTTCCTGGCGCGGCAAACTCCCGTAATGAGTTCATCATCCAATTGGATAATTTCTGCAACACTACCCAGAGCACTTCGATAGAAAGGCTACGGTTGGGCGATTGTTGAGTGTTGGCAGGGTCAAGTTTTCAAAATGATGTTTACATCAAATGAAGTATCTCATAACTTCATTTTATTTTGATGATATTTTAAAGGTTGAATCTATTCAAGTATTATCTTGTAGTCTCATCTATGTGATGAACTTTTGAACTAATTATAACTTGAACGGTGGTAGTTCAAGTAGTATTTGGAAAAGATATAAGTATATTGGAGTATCTTGTAACTTCATCTTTTAAACTTATATCTAGTAAATGATTATCTTATGCATGACAAAGATTTTCAGAAAAACGTTGAGACAAGGTTAGATATATGAGATCACCTTGCAACGATATTTTTATACAGTTATACGCTGGAACTCTGTGTGTATTATGCATGGAAGAGGACTTCCCATATTTTGAAAAGTATATATGTATATATATACTGAATATTTTGCGACTTCATCGCATTAAGATATCAACTTGGTTAATTTCTTTTGACCAAGACTTTCATGAGTACTATGAGAAGGCTCATATATTGTTAATCATTATACATATTATTTTGCTGGGCTTGCTGCTCACCCTTGCTTTCTTCTTTCATCACACAACATCAGATAGACAAGATGAACAGGACCAAGCTCCCAATTCGCGAGCGGATAGGAAACGTTCCATAGTTTCCTATAGGCGTTGATGTCGCTGTAGCTGAGGTAGGAACTACCAATAGGCTAGGCTTTCAACTTTTGATGTATCAGATTATGTATATTTATGAATTGTAATAATGGCAAAGAAATGTAAATTTATTCAGAAACTTGTTTAAGGTGTATTGGCATATAATTGTGGAATAAAACGACTTGTGATTAATTTTGGATATTCATCTCTGAGGCTATAACTTGTGGTGTGTGTGTTTAATGGTAGGGTCATAGTACAGAGTAGTTGATTATTTATTAAGATTGGGTGTTGTTAAGGGAAATGGAACTCGTGACAACCCGGATCCCCGACCCCGGATTTGGGGGTGTTACAGAAGTGGTATCAGAGCCAAGCGTTATAAACCTCAGAGATGATGTGACGTTAAGATAATAAGTTCACTAAGATAATAAGAACTCTTGCCAAGTTCATAGTCGGACTACCTAACGTAGTATTGACAGTTAAAACCCTTACGGGAACCGTTATAAATATCGTGATAGAAGCGTAGTTCGTTATCGTATATGGTAGCGGGACTCCGAACCCTGAGGTTGAGGAGCAACAACGCGATGATGTTTTATTACTAATTGGAGATCGGATTGTGGATCTGATAGAGCGTCCTAACGCATGACCGGATGATGTTCATATTGAGGATGTAGCGGTTGAGGATATTGTCCTAGAAGGGATTGTTGCTGGGGAGGATCCCGTGGAGGATCCTAACAAGAATGAATAAAGGACCACTGAGGAATTGATGACCATGGTTAGGGAACTACCAGAGGTAGGATTGGCCGGTCACTACCGGAGGTTCGTTCAAGTTTGTAAAGATAGTAGCCCTTTAACGCGGCTTACTCGTAAGACTGAATAGTTTGAATGGACAGAGAAATGCGAGAAAAGCTTTCAAGAACTGAAGCAAAGATTGGTGATGGCCCCTATGTTGGCATTGCCGGATGGAAAAAGGAGATTTTGTGAATTGTATTGACGCTTCGCATAAGGAATTAGGGTGCTCTTATACAGCACAACAAGGTACTCGTGTACGCGTCAAGACAATTAAGGGAATATAAAATTCGATATCCCCACCCATGAGCTTGGGCTCGTGGCAATAGTTTTGCCCTAAAGATTGGAGGCACTACTTGTATGGAGAGAAGTGCGAGATTTACCTAAGCCATAAGTGCTCTAGTACATTTTCACGCAGAAAGAGCTCAACATGCGCCAAATGAGGTGGTTCGAGCTAATCAAGAATTATGATTGGGAGATTCTTTATCATTCGGGGAAAGCCAATGTGGTGGCTGATGCCCTTAGTAAAAAGGAGAGACTCAAGATGATAATGTCTTTGGGAGAGTTTATAAGAGATCTTGAGAAAATGGAAATAGAAGTGAAGGTAACCGGAGCCGGTACCGAAAAGCTGTTTGAGATTGCCATACAGTCCGAATTATCGGAAAAGAACATATTGTGCCAGAAAAAGTGATGAATGAAGGCAGAGAGCCAATAATTAGATAAAAGATTAATACCGAGAAATATGATAAGGGAATAATGAGGTATTCCTACAGAATTTGGGTTCCAAATGTTCAAGAGCTTAAAGATGAGATCTTAGATGAAAGCTAGTTTGAGGAAAAAGAATTAGAGCAAACCCTGAACGTGATAGTCAGGGAGGTCGACATCAAGATAGAAGGAACCCATAACATAATGAAGTGGAAAACAAGGATTTTTAACGTATAAGATAACCCCGATTATGGGAGAAGATTGGAACATTTCATACTGAGAAAATAGAAGTTGAACAAGATAGGGAGAATCAGGATGGTACTCCTATTGGGCAATATTTATGGACCTTTTTAGACAGAACTTAGACTATTATCCCCAACCACCACCCTGAGGAAACAATGCGGTGAGAAATTCTTTCAGGACCTTTAAGTCGCTAAGCTCTTAGAGTTCCAAGGAACAAGCTGACCCAGTCGAGGCAAGAGCTTGGCTAAAGGAAATATAGGAATTACTTGAGATTCTAAATGATGGACGAATCACAAAAGACTGTTTTTGTCACTTACCCTCCTAAGAGAGGGGCCACCCGCTGGTGAAAGACCAAGAAAGGCACGGAGCCAGAGGTTAGAATAAACTGATTAAAGTTCAGTCAATTGTTTTCGGGAAAGTAATTCCCAAGGTTATGGAGATAGTGTAAAAGCTTTAGAGCCAGAACAAAGGCGGACGAGTATGATGAAATATGAAGCTAAGTTGTAAAAGTTGTCAAGATTCGTTCTGATGACAAGAATCCCAGAACGATGTGATGTTTGAAGTCAATGATTAGTGGGTTCATGAAATAATGATAAGAGAAAAGAAAATAAAAAGAAACTGATGTGGAAAGGAATATAAAGGCAATAGAGTTTGAGGAATGATAAGGGAGTTGGGTATGAAGAAACCCTAAAGACTCGTAGCAATAGAAATAGAAAAGTATGTAATCGTCAGGATGAGGGTGATTCACCATGAGTTAAAGTTAATGATTGAAGGAATAAGAGATACATATATTTTATCCCCTGTAAGTTGGGAGGATTCGAGGAAACCTTGAGATAGTTCGAAGGATAAATAATGAGACGCGGATAGACGGAGGAGACAAGGAAGTAAGAAATTAGGAAAATTGGATGAAGGAAGTGACCTTCAAGAATGTGAAGTGTAAGACCGGTGGCTTGATACCCAGAAAGGGAGACGCCAGGTATGAAAGATATCCCAACATTAAGATGACTGTTGAGATAAACAACAAAAGTAAATAAGGAATTATTAAGAAGAAGTTCACGTTGAACACAACCAATATCTTCCAGAACATCCTTGTTAACGTTACCAAATTAGGCAAGAAAAGCGGATAACCGTTGTTATCTTTTGGAGGCCATATTGATTGATCTCATTTTGAATACAGATGTTATTGTGAAAATTAGGCATATACTATCGAGGTGGGAATGATTGAATAAGACACCCTTATCAGGGATATATGACTTGATTTATCCATGGAAGGATGCATGTACCTTTTTAAAGGTGGAATGAAGGATAGAACATCGGTAACTTAAAACGAATCCTAGGGGAATGCATAAAGGCTGGAATTTCACCCTTAATAGGGATAGTATGAGTTTTGATAGTATGAATGGGAAAGGATTAAGGTAATAACAACCTTTAAGAATCAGTGGAGAAATTTTTTCAGAAGTATATAGACAATGATTCTGGTATTAATAAATGGTATCTTGATATGCCTTGTATCTAGGGAATACAGGAGGAACGATTCAAGAATAACCTTAGAGGTTTTACAAGGAGAAAGGTAATATTCAAAATTCTCAAAAATAGAAATGTTGATAAAGGAAATATGACGTAATTATAATGATGCCAAGTGGGGCACGTGTTAAACCACGAGAAGGTATGGATCGAACCAGTAATGGTCGAAGTTGTTCAGGGCAATTAGGACTTAAGATAAAAAGATGTTCTAATTATGATTGAGAGTCAGTCGTGACAGTGATTAACCTCTAAAGACTGAGGTAATAACTTATGGAAAAATGGTAATTTTTTTTTACTCATCAGATTTTAAGGAAAACATCTTCACATAAGCTGTGATTGAAATAAGGTAGAAAATTTATTTGGAGGTGGTTAAAATGACATTGACTGTAAGGAAATTTTACTATCAAGAAAGGCCAAAGAGGTGGCCGACACTTTAAAGGTAAGAGGATAATTATAGGCGCTTGTGCCAAAGGAATACAGTGATGATGGTTAAAGCTATGAAGGTTGTATTATGGTTTGGAAGATTGACATTCCTTCTGATGACTGTGCAATACCCAACCGTAATAGTAGTTGGTAAAGGTTTAATTCATGTAATCGCCATGAGCGGGCTATCTATCTCAGAAGATACTATCTTGAGATAAGCCAGGACCATGTTTCAAAAAGGACTAGACGAACCCTTGAGTTAAGTCTTCTATTTAAGGCATACGATTAAGAATGGTATTAACCTGCTATCGTTGCTTTGACTGAAACTCTTCTGCAATTTTATCTACTTCATGTCATGAAAGTACGCCAGGATCTGGAGTGTTCTCCATGAATCATGAATGGTGATTATGTTAACTCCTTAGAAGGATTCTATACGACATGTATGGACTCCGTATGGTTGGATATTAAGATTTCATGGAAAGTGAATGACGACAGTAGGTCAGTGGTGGACCATAGTAATGCAGCAATGATTCTGCGAGTAATGAGCTGATTACAACCGTGAGAGTTGTATTGGAATGGATGTTGAGGTTGAGTACCACTAATCGGGTCGTGGTAGTGTATAAGTTATCATTGATAGACTAATTAAGTAGAGTATCTACCTATTGAATATTTATTCCCTCTTATCAATAGAGAGTCGTATTACTATACGAGGAAGGTTGCGGTGCAAGCACAGAATTCTAGTATTGATGATGTATAAAATGAGATTCCAGATTCGATTTTCGATGTCGAGGGAGTTTCAAAGGTGATTGAGTATAAGCTCGAGGAAGAGCATGGGTCCATAGAATGATGGACGGAATAACAAAAATATTTAGGCACGTGAAATGCGATGCTATAATATTTGATGTTGATATAAATACATATATGTTTTGTTCTTCTATGACAAACCTCTATAGTTCAGAGGTAGGTTCCAAGCCAGATATTTTGTGGCAGTATATTTTTTTTTCATATATACAATTCTCTTCAATTCGTTCTTTTCTCTTCTTTTCATTTTGTATAAGCTGAGAAGAACAACCCTTCCAGAAGGGGAGGTATTTCCGAATGACTATCTATCTGTGTGATAGAAGCCTAGTAGAATACCAGCTATTGTTTAATTGCTTGTCAAGTACTAAAGGCTGGCCACCTTCTGTACTAACTATGCGATATAACAAGTGTTCATGATCATAGTGATCTCTCAATAAATTCTTTTACTTCTATATGAAGGATTAAGCTTTCGAAGATAGAAGCAGCTGAAAAAGGAGTAGTAAAGTTGTGGTGGTATTCGGAATGGAAACACATTCGTGATACTAAGGTTGACGAGGTTATTAAAAGGTTATAGAACGCTAGCGAGCAAAAGTATAACTAGTATAATATTAGGAACGGAAGGTAGTAGCGATTACGAAGTGGAAAAGAATGGGTATTGAGAAGCAAAAGCTCTAATGCTAAAAGCTATAATGAGAGTCTGTGCAATAGACTTGAAAGAAATTGGAATGATCACTTAACACGGATTGAGTTTTCTTACGATAATAGATCATATGTCAGTATTGAGATATCGCCTTATGAGATCCTTGAGGGAAGACAATGTCGATCTCCCTTATGTTAGGATGAAGTTGTAGAGCGCAAGATGCTCGGACCAGCAGTGGTCCAAAGGACCAAGGATATGATAGATCTAATCAGAGGACGGCTGGTAGTATCCCAAGATGGACATGATAAGTATGCTGATTTGACACGAAAGGACAAAGAGTATGAAATAGGGGACCTAGTAATGTAATAGGTATCCCTTGGAAAGGATTGATGAGGTTCAGAAAGAAAGGAAAGCTAAGTCTACAATTTGTTGGACCCTTGGATATATTAAGACGTTTGGGAAGTTAGCATATGAGATAGCCCTACCCCCGAACAGGTAGCAAGTCATAACGTGTTTCACGTATCAATGTTAAGGAAGTGTAATTCGGATGCCAGATAAATAGGGGCATATGAGCGCATAGGCATGCGACCAGACATAACCTATAGGGAGCAACCAGAAAGGGTTATAGATCGAAAAGGAACAAGTGCTTAGGAGAAGGGTTATCAAACTATTCAGAGTTTGATGGAAGGACCACAATGTGGGAAAATTTACTCGAGAGTTAGAAAGTGCAATGCTAAGAGAGTATCCCTATTCATTTTCTATCTGATTCCGGGACGGAATCCTTTTAAGGAGGGGAGACTGTAATAACCCCAATTTTTGGAAAATTTTTGAAACCCTTATGAATAGTGTTTTTGCTGAATGAGAAAACTTTTCATGCCACACTAGGTAGGGGTTCTTTTATGGATATTCTGAGATTTTATTGGCACTCTATATGGTATATAAGTGTATGTAAAGATCGTCAGAATCCAATTCCGAATACTTTGATTTTTCCCGGAAATCCACTAGATACGGAAAGAATTGAGTATAAGGTAACATGATAAAAAGGATTTAAATTAAAGGATTATAAGAGAGGATCATAAAAGGAATACAAGATATTGAGAAAGGTTAAGGGAACCTAAGTAATAAGATCCCGGGTATGATCCCTCAAACGATAAACGAAAACGAAAGTTAAGCGAACCGTATAACAGATCAACGGTCATTAGGCAAACAATTAGAAGCTAATCAAAGAGATTAGAAGGGATGATGACATAGCAATGTGACATAAGCATGACATAAGGGGAAGGAGATGTGGTTGATTTAAAACCACACAAAGTCAAGGCTAGAAAGGTAATTAACCCAAAAACAAAACAAAAAGCAACCAACCAAGCCAAAACATTTCATTTTCATCAAAAAACACAAAACCCCCATTTTCTTCATGAAGCTCTCGGCCCCTTTTCTTAAAAAATGAAGATCCAAGCTCTACCACTTACTATTTAGCAAGGTATTTATCTAAGCTTCCCCATGGATAGTTACATACTTCCTATAAGTTTAAGCTTCTAATTCCAAGCCAATCTTTTTCTATAAATCATGGAAGAAGATGGTGAATAGTACTTTCTTGAAATTAATTTTTGTGTTCTTGATTTCTTTGAAAGAACAAATTTGTAGGAGGTTAGATTAAGGCTTCCATGGGCATTTCAAGGATCTTTCATGGATTAAAAGCTCCAAGGAAGGTATAAACTCCAAACCATAGCTTTGGTTTTGAGTAATTAGGAATGAATATGATTGATATAGTATATGTGAAGCATGAGGCTTGTTTGTTTAAAGTTTGGTTGAGTTTGTAGAGATTAGTTGGTTTTGTGGTGTTTTTGGAGTTGTAAATCTTGTTAATTAGTTAATGAACTTAAGTATAGATTTTAGTTCAGGTTTGAGGGTAGTATAAAGTTGATAATATTGAGTTGTTGGGGCTGTTGGAGTGTGTTTTGGATGGATGTTGGTTGTATGATTGATTTGGGGTTGATTGGTGGTTGTTTTGGAATGGTTTAAATTTGGGAAATCGCGTAAACATAGCCGCCATAATGCCCGATTTACCGTAGACTGTTTTTGTTCTTAACATCAGAACCCTTGAACTCACTGCTAGGTTTTGACCATTGCCATGTTTAGATAGTTCATGTTACGAGCTTCGTTTTGATATGTGGTTCGTTTGATTCCGATGAACGGTTTAGGAGAAACGATCGTTTTAAGTAACGACGTTTCGCGAACGAACCCTTACCCCTCGCCTTATTTGAAACATAGGTTAAAGACCTTAAAGGACTAATTGAAGTATGAAACATTTATGTAAGGTGTAATAGGCAGTTGGTAAGACACTTGCGAAAGAATCGCCTTAAAACTCGTAATGGTTAATTTATTAAAAATGGTGGAGCCGAGGGTACTCGAGTGACTTAAGAGAATCAGTAAGCGCAAAACGAGCGTTAGAGTCTGAGTTGGTTAGAGTATAGATTTACAAGTGACTTTGGTTTAATTCCAACTTACTTGTTGCTTATAGGTTACCAGACTCGTCCCGAGCCATTCGTAACCCCCAGTCGCTCAGGCAAGTTTTCTACCCGTTATAACTGTTGTTGTGATGTATATATGTATATGCATTATCTTGTGATAGATGCATGTTGGTTAATTAGCAAATGTTGCGATATATTGAAGCATGCTGATATGGTATATATATGCATGCCTGTTTCGTATTCTTGCCATATATATCTGTTGGTTCAGTTGATAATACCTATGCTAGAGAATAGCAGTAATTTGCATATACCCATAGTATAGGGACCCAAAGGTGAAAACATTTTCTAAAACCGGGAGTCGAGGATCCCGAGTAGATTTTATATATATATATATATATATTTATATATATATATATGGTTATAGTTTTCAAAACTATTAATCGAATAAAGTTTATTTGATAACTTTATTTTATTAATGAATATTATCTTGAATAATTCATTCGAGGACTTATGACTCCTTTATATTATTTATTGAATATTACTTGGATATTCATTTGAGGATGTATGACTCTTTTATTTTATTTAATGAATATTATTTATAATATTCATTCGAGGTATTATGACTCCGCTTATTATTTATTAATATTCTTTATTTTATTAAAGAATAATGTTCGATAATCAAACTTACTTTTGATATTCAAATAAAGATATTACTTTTGTATAAGTATATCTTTGATTATTTATTATTCATTTCAAGTATAAGTTTTTAAAACTTCTACTTCAATTATTTTTATAAAGATTATTCTTTATGGGAATATTATTTAAATAATAATATTCAGATATTTTCTAATATATTGGGACTGATTTATTTTGTTAAATCAGCATCACTCCAAACATTCTTAAAAATGTTTTGCGAGTCTTCAAAATGATTTTTAAAAGTTAGAGCGGATCCCAAAACTCATTTTTATATTTAAGATCCTCCTTTCGAAGGGGATTTAAATACTCGCTCAAAACCTGAGGGATCCGGCTCTGTGGTGTGTTTTATATTCGCAACAAGGTTGCTGTTTTGATAAATGAATTGATTACTTACCCAACACTCGGGAAGTAAAATTCTTGGAACAAGTTAATCCATTAACAGGCATCGCCTGGGAAATATCGGTGAGTTTTCCTTTCCAACTAGATACGACTTCTTGGTGGAGCCGTATCAACAAGTTTCTACTTGGGGAAAGGGGGAACGAGCTTTACGTTTCAGAGTCATGGATTTCATCTGAACTAGGAGTGACGTAAGTGGTCGAGTGGCGCCAACGCAGCCTTATTATATTGGCCCAAATGGCCTGGAAGTTCCGCTAAGGCGGTCCATTCCTTAGGAGTTCAGTGTTCGGTTGACAAGTAAATCCGACAGGTTCTCCTCTACATGTAGAAAATGGTGGGGTTGCACTACTACGACTGATCATCATAAGTGGTCTTCCTGGCGCGGGAAACTCCCGTAATGAGTTCATCATCCAATTGGATAATTTCTGCAACACTACCCAGAGCACTTCGATAGAAAGGCTACGGTTGGGCGATTGTTGAGTGTTGGCAGGGTCAAGTTTTCAAAATGATGTTTACATCAAATGAAGTATCTCATAACTTCATTTTATTTTAATGACATTTTAAAGGTTGAATCTATTCAAGTATTATCTTGTAGTCTCATCTATGTGATGAACTTTTGAACTAATTATAACTTGAACGGTGGTAGTTCAAGTAGTATTTGGAAAAGATATAAGTATATTGGAGTATCTTGTAACTTCATCTTTTAAACTTATATCTAGTAAATGATTATCTTATGCATGACAAAGATTTTCAGAAAAACGTTGAGACAAGGTTAGATATATGAGATCACCTTGCAACGATATTTTTATACAGTTATACACTGGAACTCTGTGTGTATTATGCATGGAAGAGGACTTCCCATATTTTGAAAAGTATATATGTATATATATACTGAATATTTTGCGACTTCATCGTATTAAGATATCAACTTGGTTCATTTCTTTTGACCAAGACTTTCATGAGTACTATGAGAAGGCTCATATATTGTTAATCATTATACATATTATTTTGGTGGGCTTGCTGCTCACCCTTGCTTTCTTCTTTCATCACACAACATCCAATAGACAAGATGAACAGGACCAAGCTCCCAATTCGCGAGCGGATAGGAAACGTTCCGCAGTTTCCTATAGGCGTTGATATCGCTGTAGCTGAGGTTGGAACTACCAATAGGCTAGGCTTTCAACTTTTGATGTATCAGATTATGTATATTTATGAATTGTAATAATGGCAAAGAAATGTAAATTTATTCAGAAACTTGTTTAAGGTGTATTGGCATATAATTGTGGAATAAAATGACTTGTGATTATTTTTGGATATTCATCTCTGAGGCTATAACTTGTGGTGTGTGTGTTTAATGGTGGGGTCACAGTACAGAGTAGTTGATTATTTATTAAGATTGGGTGTTGTTAAGGGAAATGGAACTCGTGACAACCCGGATCCCCGACCCCAGATTTGGGGGTGTTACATTGGAAATATGTCAAAGAGGGATGAGATGCCTCTTAATGTGCTTCTCTAGGTTGAGGTCTTCGATGTTTGGGGAATTGACTTCATGGGGCCATTTGTCTCATCTTGCAAAGTATATCTTGTTGGTGGTTGATTATGTCTCAAAATGGGTGGAAGTCAAGGCTTTACCGATGAATGATGCGAAGGTAGTGCTAAATTTTCTTCACAAGCAGATATTCACAAGATTTGGGACTCCAAGAGTCATAATCAGTGACGAGGGAATCGCAAGTTCACTACTATGATGCAAATGTATAATGTGAGTCATCGCATTGCTACAACCTACTATCCTCAAACTAATGGTCAAGCTGGGGTATCTAACATAGAGATCAAGCGTATTCTATAGAAAGTTGTGTGTCCATCAAGGAAATATTGGTCTTTGAAGCTGGATGAAGTTGTTTGGACGAATCGAACAGCATACAAGACTCCGCTAGGAATGTCGCCATTTCAGTTGGTTTATGGGAAAGAATGTCATTTTCCTGTGGAGTTAGAGCATAAAGTGTATTGGGCTTAGAAGAAATTGAACCTTGATATGGATGTAGCTGGTAAGAAGAGGATGCTTCATTTGAATGAACTCGACGAGTTTCGACTTCAAGCCTATAAGAACAACAAAATGTATAAGAAGAAGGTCAAGAGGTGGCACGATAGGGGTCTAGTGCTCAAATCATTTATGCTGGGGCAACAAGTTCTTTTGTTCAACTCTCGACTCTGTTTTTTTCCCGGAAAATTGAAGTCACGGTGGTCAGGGCCTTTTGTTGTCAAAACTGTGTTTTCACATGGAGTGATGGAGATTTTTGAGAATGATCCAGGCCAAGCATTTAAAGTAAATGGACAGCAATTGAAGCATTACTATGGGGATACGGAAAACGTGAGGTGTTTAGTGCCATTTTGTTAGCAACTTGATCTTGGAAATTCTACTTCAAGCTAACGACGTAAAGCAAGCAGTTCTTGGGAGGCAACCCAAGTTTGTTGTACATTAGTATATAGAGGAAGAAGAAAACAAGGAGAAACGGGGAGGCTGCGTTGTTTTTCCAGTAGCTGCGCGCGCCCGCGCAGGTATGCGGGGCGGCCGCGCTGGAATTCCAGTAGCACGGCGCGCTGGCTCCGTTGACCTGAAAAAAAATCAGAAAATTAAAAATATTAAACACAAAATCAATTCCAGTCGAATTTTACTCCCACCTTCCATATTTCCCTCTCTGAATCAGTTTCAATCACCACATCATTCCCATAATCATTTCCCACTTCTTTTCCAAAACTAATTCCTAATTCCCTATATATACATACACTTATACAAAATCTTCCCCATTACTTCTCAATTCTCAAACATAAATCTCTCTTATACAAACATCTTTTCTCTCAAACTTATTCAATTTTAATGGAACCCAAGAGACAACGAACCCAAGTTAGCAACAGCACCACCGATTCTTCTAGTTTTGGGGGTGTGAGGCCCAGGTTTGTAACTCCAGAGGCTGATGAGGAGTATACGAGGCTGCTATCGAAACCTATAGCCAAGGAGCGAGGTTTTCTGCCATTGGGTAAGGATGGTAAGTTGCTTGAGATGATTTTGGAGATTGGTTGGGTTTTTTTTGCGAGGCACCTGCTGCTGTGCCCATGAGTGTTATTCATGAGTTCTACGCAAATACAAAGGCGGATAAGAATGGTTATTCTGTGGTAAGGGGGTTGATGGTGGACTACAGTGCTGAGGTTATTCGGAAGGTGATCGACCAGCCAGAGAGGAGGCCAGAACAGGAGGATTGGAATGCAGAAAACGGGGGATGATTTTAATTTGGATTTGATTATTGCTAAATTGTGTGTGCCTGAGACTCACTGGAAGTTGAAGAGGGGCACAAACGAGTATGACACTTTCCCTACCTCGTGCATGAACAGGTTTGCACGTGCATGGAATTCTTTTATTTGTGCCAACATCATGCCATCTTCTCACGTGCATGATGTTACTGTGAAGCGTGCACGGTTGTTGTGTGGTATTCTTCAGGGAGATTATGTGGATCTCGGGTCCGCGATTTATCAGGTTATTCTGAGGTTTCTTTGAGAGAGCACTACGGGTTCTATTCCCTATATGTTGATTGTGACGAAGCTGTGTGTGGCAGTTGGATTTCACTGGCTCGCAGATGAGCAGCTTCAGCTTCGTAGTTCCCCTATTGACAGTTCTATGTTATTGAGTATGCAGGAGTGATATGGTGGGAAGCCTGATCTGAAGGGGCTTGGTTATTCTTATGACCACTTTCCAGGTGGACGGCCAACTGATCAGTCATATGCTGGTGGTACGACTCAGGCCAGCAGAGCCGCATGGAGACACCGGTTGGGTGAGGCCGGTCCTTCACAATCGCAGCAGCAGCAACAGGAAGCAGAGGACGGTGCTGGTTTGGGTTTAGCGCAGTATAGATGTTTGGCGAGGAGGATGAATGCGATGCATGACATCCACAGTAGGTTTGCACATGATCTAACCCAGGCGTTGGGGACATCTTTCAAAGCCACAGGAGATGATATCCAGTGGCCAGTCTTTGGTGAGGATTCTGTGTACCCGCCTCCTGACACTCCACCCATTAGGGGTGATGATCCTGATTCTGAGTAGGTATGCCTGATTCCTTACTATTACCTTCACTGAGGATAGTGAATATTTTAAGTTTGGGGGTGATAGTTTAAGGAATATGTTTGTGTGAGTCCATATAGTTTTCATATTCATGATAGTTTAGTTCATATAGTTGCATATTTATCATGTAGTTTTTTTTATTTTATTGTTAGTATATTGCATATAGTTCATGTATTTGCATTATAACATGATCCCATAGATTAATTTGCCGAATGATTTGTGATATTGATGCGAGTGTAGTGATGTCGTATTTAGGAATGTTAAGTTCTATCGAGTTAATTTGCATGCTAGAAGCAAGATCTTTTCACTAAGTCTTATAGGTTGCTTGCGTGCTAGATCATGATCATGGTTTGCTTGTTTGTCGAGGTTTAATCACATTTTATAATTAGAATGTATAATATTCTCTTAATGGTAAAATAACATGGATTTTTAAAAAAAATTAGAGAAAAACATAGGATTTCAATGCTAGTTGTGGCTAGGTGTCAAATGGCTTGTAGCCGGCTCATTCTATATGAGTAGTCTAGGGTTGAGCGAGATGGAGTGAAATGCACTCGCTCAGAAAGTGATAAAAAATTAGAAAAAAAAGAAAAAAAAGAAAAAAAAAGAAAAAAAAGAAGAAAAAAATTTTGTTATGTATAATTGATCACGAGTGGGCTCTTTAATACTCGAGTTATTAAGTTCTTAGGGGACTTTGTGCCTAGTGACCTAAGGCTTTTATAGTCTGGGATCCACTAACCCAACGCTGGCTATATGGGTATTATTGTATAAGTCTTTTATGGACCTCACTCATTGCACGATCAAATAAGCATATATATTGTTATGTGTTAGCAATAAAAGCATGGATCCATGTATAACTCCGATAAATAAAATTGAAGTGTTATAAGTCATTCTGAGTTTAGCGTTTATTCTATTTATAACTTTGTGATTTCCTTGATGAGTAGTGAGTCATGATTATTGATCTAGTTGCAATAGTATATTTGTTAAGCATTTGCACACACGCACGTTTCTAGCTTGTGAGTTGATTTATGGAATTTGATTGAACTTGTGCGAATAACTGCATTTGTTGAGATGTTGCTTGTAGGTTGGTTAAGTTATTCTATTGGGATCGTTGCATTCATATAGTCTGCATTCATGCATTTTTATTTCTTGTTCTTTGAGTCTGTTTATCCTTGAGGGCAAACATTGGTTCAAGTTTAGGGGTGTGTTAGGTGGCATTTATGTCCACTTAAAACATCCTATAAAGGTTTGAATTGGTGTTTTGTACTCAAGTATTTTATGTTTTTGATGTATTTTTGTAGTGTTTTGCATTTCAGGCATTAATAAGGGATCAAGGAGATTTAGCATTGCCTTGGTGCTAAACGGGTGTTAGGAAGATGCTAGGGAAGATTGCTCGTCAAATGCCATCACAAGCCAACAAAAGAAGAAGAGAAAATCAGTTTTTCCAGAATATCAGCACGTCCACGCTGTGATAGCGTGTGCCCGCGCCAGAGAAGCAGAAAGTCAGTACGCCCACGCAAGGACAGCGCGCGACTGCGCCGGGTCGAAAACTGAAGAATCTTGGTTTGAATAGAAGATTGATTTCTGGACTTCTATGCTGATTGGGGCTGCTTTATAAAGATAACTTAAAGACATTTTTCTCAACAGAGCTTAAGGAGAAGATGACGAGAAGACCTGTAGCATAATTCAATGAAGGCGAAGAGGATCTAGTTTATTCTTGTGATTCTTTATTTTAAATTATAATCTTGTATGCTCGTTTCTTATTTGTTGAACCTATTACGCTATTTATTCGTTTTATAAAGACCTAGTTTATTATACCATGCTTTCATCGAAACCCACAGTGATGATGAGTTCGGCTATGAACTAATCGTTATCGTGGGGTTCTAATGGATTTATTTATGGATTTCAATAGTTAATTTTGTTTCGATATCTTAGTTTGGGGTGATTGTATGATATCCTAGTATTGGTTGTGCTTATTCATCTTATGTGCGTTGTAAACATATAAGATAGCGTCTTAATCTGTAATGAAGCGACAGTGAATTTAAAGGTTTAGAACTTGCCATGCTAGCATAGGTTCATGTATTTGTTATGCATGATTCATAGGTAATTTTTACCATCTTACTTTCCTTATGTAATCACAATAGATAACTTGCGCATTAAACCTTTATGTTGTCAAATTTTATAGACATATAAGGTCTTAACATACTTGGTGTCAATTTAGCTTCTGTCTCTTTTGTGGATGTCTGGTAGTATGGTATTAACGCAACAACAGTTGGCGTTTATCAGTTTCGTGTTATCTGATTAGTTGTCATCACCATTGCATGCTAAGGTTAAGAACAATGACTTTGAATGAAGTACTTAATGAAGTTAGAATCCCATGTTTGTCTCATATAGTAAATCAACCTTTTTTCTCGTAGTTATTTGCATGTTAGTTAATTTATTAATTATAAAGAAACCCAATTTGTTATTCGTCTTAGCATTAAATAATAACCATATGTTGAGTGGCATTTATGTCATCTTATAACGCTTCGTAAAGCTTTGAATTTGTGTTTTGATCTTAAGTTGTTAGTGTTTTTAATGTATTTTTATAGAGTTTTGCATTTCAGGCATTTATCAGAAATTCAGGTGAATTGGCATTATTTTGATGCTAATATGGTGCTAGGAATGTGTCAGGAATAATGCTCGTGAAAAGACAAGCTCAAGACAAGAAATTCAGGTGAATTGACATTTTTTTGATGCTAATATGGTGCTAGGAATGTGTCAGGAATAATGCTCGTGAAAAGACAAGCTCAAGACAAGAAAACAATAAACCAGAATTTTCTAGAGCTTAAGGAAAAGGCATAAGAAGACCGTATAGCACAAATCAAGGAAGGCGAAGAAAATCTAGTTTATTCTTGTGATTCTTGTTCTAAGTTGTAATCTTGGATGCTAGTTTTCTTATTTGTTGAACCTATACTCTTGTTTCACATACTTGGTTTATTTATTCAGTATAAAGACTACGTTTATTATACCATGCTTTCATCGGAACCCACATTGATGATGAGTCCGATTATGGGCTAATCGTTATAGTGGGGTTCTAACAGATTTATTTATGGATTTTAATAGTTAATCTTGTTTTGATATCTTAGTTTGTGGTGATTGTATGATAACCTAGTATTGGTTGTACTTATCCGTCTTATATGCGTCGCGAACATATAAGATAGCGTCTTAATCTTTAATGAAGCGAAAATGAATTTAGAGGTTTAGAACTTTCCAGGCTAGCATATGTTCATGTAATTGTATTGCATGATGCGTAGGTAATTTTAACCATCTTACTTTCCCTATGTAATCAAGATAGATAACTTGTTCATTAAGCCTTTGTGTTGTCAAATTCTATAGACATATAGGGTCTCAACATATTTTGTGTCTATTCAGCTTTTATCTTTTTTTTGTGATGTCTGGTAGTATGTTATTCGTGCAACGAAAGTTAGCGTTTAACAGTTTCATGTTATCTGATTAGTGTCATCACCATTGCATGCTAAGGTTAAGAACAAGAGGACTTTGAATGAAGTATTTAATGAAGTTAGAATCCCATGTTTGTCTTATATAATATTCAACCCCTTTACACTCTTATTTTATTGCATGTTAAATAGTATCTTAGTATAATCAAAACCAACTTGTTATTCATCTTAGCATTGAATAATAGCCATATCATTGTTGCATAAGTGCATAAGCCATAAAGTTAACCTAAACCAGTCTATGTGGGAACGAACTAGAAAGAATTATATATTACTTGCGAACGCGTATACTTGCGTGAATTTTAGCGCGTGTTCTAGCCCTAACAAGTTTTTGGCGCCGCTTCCGGGGACTCGGTGTTAATTTTTAGTTTATGTGTTTGTCATCAGTGATCGTTAAAGTTCATTGACTCGGACATTGTTACTTAATTATTTTATTTGCGTATTTCAAGTACTCTAGCGAGCGTGTATGCATACGCGTTCGCGGTCTCGTAAGAGAACTCTGGATCAAGCGGAGGAAGAAGTTGTGGTTCATCGGCAAGTTTTTGAGGACAAAGAGAAAATAGAGGAAGAAGAGAAAGTTGAGGAACCGGCTATAGTAGTAATGGAAGATCAAGCAGAAAATCCGAAGGCGTTGATGGACTATTCTCAGCCTAAGATCAAAGATGTCCAGTCAAGCATTATCAGGCCAGCCTTCTCGGATAACACCTTTGAGATCAAGTAGAGCACGATTTAGATGATACAGAATTTAGTTCAGTTTGGGGGTTCTCCTATAGAAGATCCCAACATGCACATCAGGGATTTCATCGAGATCTGCGATACTTTTAAGTTCAATGGGGTGACTGAAGATGCTATCAAGCTGAGACTTTTCCCATTTTCTCTGAGGGATAAGGCTAAGTGTTGATTACATTCTCTACCATCAGGCTCTATTACTATATGGGAGGATCTTGCTCAAAATGTTCTCACTAAATTCTTCCCTATGGCAAAGACGGCTGCAATCAGGAATGCTCTTACTCAGTTTACGCAGCGATCTGGAGAATCTTTGAGTGAGGCTTGGGATCACTACAAGGAGATGCTAAGGCAGTGCCACACCATGGCATGCCTGATTGGATGATTATAAACCGTTTCTATAATGGTTTAGGCGCACAGTCTAAACCTATGCTCGATGTAGCGTCGTGAGGAGCCTTGTGGGCCAAAAGCTATAACGAAGCTTATGGGTTGATTGTGCTAATGGCAGCTAATGAATATCATAATCATACGTAAAGAATGTTGCAAGGCATGGTAGCAGGAATTCTGAAAGTGCATACAGCTACTGCTATAGCTGCTCAGCTTCAAGCTTTGACGATGAAAGTGGACTCTTTGGCTAATCATGGAGTTAATCAAATCACTAGTGTTTGTTAGCTTTGTGTGGGGGCACATGAGACTGAGCAGTGTGCTATTTCTAGAGAATCAGCTCAGTTTGTGAGCAACTTTCAGAGATCACAGCAGCAAGCTCCAGCCACTTATTATCCCAACAACCGCAATCATCCTAACTTCAGCGGGAACAACAATCAGAATGCGGTGCAACAACCTTATCAGCCATGCACGACAAAGCAGTACAACCCTCCTGGTTTTCAACAACCGCAATATACACCAAGGCAACAACTTCAACTTCAGTAGTTACCTTAAGCTAATGAAAAATCTAAATTGGAAGAGTTGAGGCTCATGTGCAAAAGCCAAGTTGTTTTTATCAAGACATCATTGAATCAGATTAGGAAGATTGCAAATGCATTACGGAATTGTCAAGCTGGCACACTTCCTAGTGACACTGAAGTGCCAGGCAAGAAGGAAGCTAAGAAGCATATTAAGGAAATTACATTGAGGTCTGGAAAGGTTGCAAATCCTAAAAAAGCTAAGGCTCCAGAATCTGAAGAAGTGGCTGATGAAGAAGAGCCTAAGGAAGCAGAAGTGGAATTAAGGAAGACAGCTTTTGTCAACACTCTTCCCGAGGGTAATACAGGGGAAAAATAGGTCTACCCTGTGAAGGGTTTTTAGCACATAAACGCAATGAAAACGTAAATTTAAATCTTAAAAAAAACGAAACCCTCCGCAGGATCCATGCAAAAAATAATATTAATTCGTAGTTCAGTATGTTTACCTTAAGAAGCTTTACGTTAATGAAAAGATGGAGGTCTTTAATGGTGATCCAACAACGATGAATGGAGATCCTTAGCAGTTGCTCCTCAAGTGTGAAGCACTCCACCAGTATCCACCAAGAAAACGATGTAATGAAGGAGGAGGAGATGGAGAGAATTAGGGTTTTGTAAATCTTTTTGGTTGAGGCAAAAATAGGGTCTATAATAGTATATTTATAGGCAAAATTTTCAGCTGAAAATTTTCCCATAACATATTATTATTATTAACCCTTTATTATTCTCATTAATAATTAAAACACCTTTTAATTATTAATCCTTTTTCTAAACACTTTAGAAATAATTCTCTCACTTGATTTAATTTCCAAAAATTAAATTCTTAATTAATAATATTAAGAACTTTTTCTTAATTAATTTATAATCAATTAAATCTCATTTAATCAATTATTAAATTTTCCAATTAATTATTTATTTCATAAATAAATAATTATCAGCCATTATTAATTAATTTCTCCACCATTAAATCATTCTCTTTTATGGTGTGACCCTGTAGGTTCAATATTAAGCCGGTAGTAGAAATAAATAATAATAAAACTATTTTATCATTATTTATATAAATTCTCTAATTCATTAAATATGATTAATTAATTAATCATATTTATTCTACATCATGAGGGATACTACTCAGCATATCGCGACTATCCCGATAATACGAATTCACTGCTTAGAATACCAAGAACCTATTCAGTGAGTAGTTATCGTACAATTAATTCTTTCTACCCTGCAATGTCACGATTAAATACAAGGCATGGAACTTGTGTCAAGCTTATCTTATTTAATCACTTGCTTTCCCATTCACTATGCTTAGTTCTATTTAATGTAAATTAGAAACTCCTTTCTAATTTCATTCACTCTGGCCAGAGATTCCTGAACTAACATAAGTGGATCAGCATTGAACATTCTCTTCCTATACTGGAAGAGGTAGATCCTTTATAAATGATACACTATCTTCGTGTACAAATTTCTATACCCAGTAGAGCCCTTATAATTGTCCCTTGAGACTAAGAACTAAACTAAAGCATAGTTCAGTGTACACAAGATGACTATGATGACCTCAAGTCTAAGGATACTTGTACAACTATCACTATGTGAACTACTGCTGACACGTGAGTGAACTCCATCAGTTATTCAGCTGTGTGAGTCATGTTCAGTGAACTTATTCTATAATAAGCACCTACATACTAGCTATAGTGTCACCACACAAATATCTATGAGAACTGACATCCTTGATAATGAAGCAAGCATAGTATGTACCGATCTTTGCAGATTATTAATTACCATTTAGTAATCCTACGACCAGGAACCATTTAAGTTTAGAGTTATCATCTTTTAGGTCTCATTATTATGATCTCATCACAATCCATAAAAAGCTTTACTCTAAACTGTGGTATATCTTATTTAAACATTTAAATAGATAGAGCCCGCAATAAAAACAAAACAAGTCTTTTATTAATATCAATGAAATCAAAACAGATTACATAAAAGTTATTCCTAAATCCTCATACATGATTGGACTTAGGACATATCTCTTTCAATCTCCCACTTATACTAAAGCCAATCACTCTGGTATCTAATACCCATCTTGTCTTTATGACGATCAAAGTGACTCTGAGAAAGCGGCTTTGTAAGTGGGTCTGCTACGTTGTTATGTGTGTCAACTCTCTCAACGTTGACATCTCCTCTATTTTCAACTCAGATTCACCACCAAAAACAAGAAAAATGTCCTGAGTCCTTCGCAAGTACTTAAGGATATTTTTCACTGCTTTCCAGTGGTCTTCACCTGGATTTGACTGATATCTGCTCATCACACTAATTGAATAAGCAACATCAGGCCTTGTACACAATATCGCGTACATGATAGATCATATTGCTGAAGCATAAGGAATCTTACTCATACGCTCTCTTTCCTCAGGTGTCTTAGGAGACATTTTTTCGGAAAAGGGACACTCCATGGCTTATCGGTATGAGTCCTCTTTTGGAGTTTTCCATGCTAAACCTTTTAAGCACTTTCTGGATGTATGTACCATGGGTGAGACCTATCATTCTTCTAGATCTATCTCTATAGATCTTCATACCGAGAATGTAGGATGTTTCTCCCAAGTCCTTCATGGTGAAGTTCTTTGATAGCCATACTTTGACTGATTGTAGCATCGGTATATCATTTCCCATAAGAAGTATGTCATCCACATACAATACAAAAAATGTTACCGCGCTCCCACTAACCTTCTTGTAGACACATGGTTCATCTATGTTTTTGATAAAACCAAACTCTTTGATTGTCTCATCAAAACGGATGTTCCATCTACGAGAAGCTTGCCTTAAACCATATATGGTTCGCAGCAGCTTACACACTAGGTGTTCATTTCCCTTGGAAAGAAAACCCTCTGGCTGTGTCATATACACTTCCTCCTCAAGTTCCCTATTGAGGAAGGCCGTTTTCACGTCCATTTTCCAGATCTCATAGTCGTAGTAAGCAGCAATCACAAGCAAAATCCGAATTGATTTTAACAGGGCTACAGGCGAAAAAGTTTCATCAAAGTCAATCCCTTGCCTTTGTTTGAATCCTTTTGCCACGAGCCTGGCCTTATAGGTCTCCACCTGGCCATCTGCTCCAATATTTCTTTTGTATACCCACTTGCACCCAATAGGCTTAACACCTTCAGGCGCCTCAACCAGAGTCCATACTTGGTTGGTATACGTAGATTCTATTTCGGATTTCATGGCACTATGCCATTTCTATGAGTCAACACTACTCATAGCCTCATTATAGGTCACAGGGTCGTCATCATCAATGATTGACAACTCATTGTCATTCTTAATGACAAGGCCATAATACCTCTAAGGTTGGCGAGACACTCTCCCTGTCCTACGAATGGGCTGCTCCACAGAAGGTTGTTCAGTCTGAACAGGTGTTTCCACTTGATTCGTAGTAGTTTGTGCTTTTTGAACTTTATCAAGTTCAATTTTGCTCCCACTGTTTCCTTCAAGGATAAACTCCTTTTCCAAGAAGGTAGCATGTCTGGAGACAAACACCCGATGATCGGTATAAAAGTAATACCCCAAAGTCTCTTTAGGATATCCCACAAAATTACATTTTACGGATCGAGATTCCAGCTTATCTGGGTCAACTTTCTTGACATAAGTCGGACATCCCCAAATATTAACGTGTTTAAGACTCGGTTTCCTTTCTTTCCATATCTCATATGGTGTTTGAGGAACAGATTTGGAAGGCACCTTATTCAGTAAATATGTTGAGGTTTCCAATGTATAACCCCATAGGAATACTGGAAGATTCGCATAGCTCATCATGGACCGAACCATGTCTAACAAAGTTCGATTTCTCCTTTCAGATATCCCATTTAACTGTGGAGTATATGGAGGAGTCCACTGGGAGACTATACCATTTTCTTTGAGATAATCTAGAAACTCTCCATTCAAGTATTCACCACCTCGATCTAATCGAAGAGTTATAATACTGTGTTTGGTTTGTTTCTCCACTTCATGTTTATATTCTTTGAACTTTTCAAAGGCTTTAGACTTGTGTTTCATCAAATACACATATCCGAATCTAGATCTATCATCTATGAAAGTAATGAAGTACGAAAATCCACCCATGGCTTGCGTAGACATTGGTCCATATACATCTGTATGTACCAATCCTAGAAAATCTGCAGCCCTCTCTCCATGTCCACTAAATGGAGATTTGGTCATTTTACCCAATAGACAAGACTCACATGTAGGATATGATTCAAAATCAAAGGGGTCAAGTAACCCTTCCTTATGCAATGTCCGCAGTCTATTTTCACTAATATGACCTAGCCTACAGTGCCATAAATAGGTTAGATTTTCATCATCTCGTTTTCTTTTATTAGTTTGTTCAATCTGAAGTAAATCATGCTCTACGTCACATACATACAGACCATTATTTAAAATGCCACGTCCAAAAAGAACATTATCTTTAAGGATAGAACATTCATTATTATTAATAATAAATGAAAAACCATCCACATCCAACATAGGAATAGAAACAATATTCCTCACAATAGAGGGAACGTAATAACAATTATTCAAAATAATAGTCTTGTCCGTAGGCATATGTAAACTAAATGATCCTACAGATATGGCCGCAACCCTTGCTCCATTGCCCATACGTAGAATCACCTCATCTTTTTCAAGAGTCCTACTTCCCTTTAGTCCTTGCAACGAATTGCAAATATGAGAACCACAGGCGGTATCTAATACCCAACTAGAAATTTGACCTAGTGACATATTAACTTTGATCATGAACATGCCTAAATCAGAAGCGGTAGTCTTACTACCCTTCTTCTTCTTCTTCAATTCTGCAAGGTAAACCTTGCAGTTCCTCTTCCAGTGCCACAACTTGTTACAGTAAAAACAAACAGCTAAATTAGGACCAATCAACTTGTGAGCATCTAATATGCTCCGGAGTGATAGTGCAGAAGACATGACGAATATAGTAAATCTGTAAATGATAAACACATAACAACACTTAGAAAATATTCAATTTCATTTCAAAACACTATATAAATCGGGTCTTTATTCATAAGTGTCTCCCACTACTTTATCTAATTTTTTCAACCCCCTAAGTGAAAATTAAGCATTCATAATGCTAGTGGGAATAGGGATCCTACATTCAGTCACACAACCTCGGCTGTGGCACGAAACGTCATGAGATGTTCAATAGGCAGACAACTCTTGTCAATTACATCTTATGTTATTCCCTAATATAAGTTTAGCCTCTTGAATAATTGAGTCACGGCTGTGGCACGACAAACTCAATATTCTAAGTCAAGTCTAACCCAACATTTCGTACAATTGAATCAGTCTCCAATGGCCCACGGCTGTAGCACGTACCGACCTTTAGATTCTAATTCAATGTACACATCTCTATATAATAGACAATTATTTCTTATTTCGAAATCAAAGCCTTAGCCTGTAGTACGAAACGACAATGATTTAAAAATAAGAACCACTTTCTACCATGTTGGAAGGCTATGACCGACACAAGCCCGTTGTGTCATTGGCCAATTACTACTTGATATTATTTAATTTTAGAGGGATTATATTACGTTACAATCATAATCATATTATAAAGAGATTCTTCCTTTTAAATTAAATATTTCAAATCAATAATTGATAATCAGATGATTCCCAGATCGGGTGGAGCATTGTCAAGAGGCGTCACTTAATAACCCTTTCTTACAGATAGAAATCTGTTGTTGACAGAATCATCCTTTCTCTCAATATTGAAAATTCATATTCAATTATGTGTTTCATAAAGACAAGAATCTCATGATCGTATTCATAATATTTATTGTTAAGGCCAGAAACGATTCATATTCTAGATTTTCTAGAGCACGCCTTATATTGATTTAAGTTCACCTAAATCTATCATCACATGGTAAACATAGGCATATATCTCATATATAAAATTAAATAAATAAGTAAATGTAAAGTGTGGCACCCTCCAAACCCGGGTCAGAAGTTTGGGGTCCACCCACACACCTTATTCATAACCTGCTTATAACAATAATGAAAATAATAATAATATGTAGTGACCCTACTTACCAACTACCACGGACCGCAACAAGTTAAAGTATGCACACAAGCCGAACACACACTTATATTACCAACCGTTCAAATCCCAACTATCCAAACTCAGAACTGAGTATTAAACATTATTACAAACTTTTACAAACTTATATTATCCCAAAAGAAGCTTACTAGCTCAGCTCGATCAACCTGAACCACTAGCTCTCGCGCAGGACTGGGGATCCTCGTTACCAACCTGTTCCTTCTTAACTGGAAAAGAACATAAACAACATCGCACAAATGAGCTAACTAGCTCAGCAAGTCACAATGACAAAACTGAGAATAATGATCATCAGGTGAAAATGGTTAAGATATCAAGTGAACAATGAATTATGATTTAGAATTGGACATTATACTTTCATTTTAAAAACCAAGGTTAGGCTGCTGATCAGTCACGCACTAACCCCGAGCAAAGCATACACCTTTGCTCTAACTACTGGATCCAAGGCACACATTGGCCTAATTTGACCATCATATGGTCTAACCACGAATCTGGTCCACAATTTTTATAAAAATAATCCAATTCTAGCATAATAACAGAATAAGCAATAATAAACAATAAACAGAATCATTAACAACATTGGATGTTTTATAAATAAATGGTTTCAGAGTTCATGAGGATCAATAGGGCATTTTCAAAGCTTAGCTGTTGGGTAATGAAAGAATTGGATAACAAAGGAATCAATGTTTCAAGGTTTCAAGGATTTTGCCTTTCAAAGTGTAGGATACAATGGTTTGAGTGTGAAGATAATTCGATTCAGTGTTTGGTATATAGTTTATATGTATTTGCAGAATGATATTGTATATTTGTGGTTCAGGTTTAGGTATACAACAATCAGTGGTCTAGAAAGAATCAGGTTTACGGCTCAAGATCAAAACTGGAATCAGGGTTTGGGTTTTAGTGCTTCAAAGCACTTGCAATTTAGAACAGGACTATCAATCACTACAATATCTTGAGAAAGTTCATAATACTTGCATGGTGTTAGCTTACTACACTGTACTCGCTTCCAATCTCAACCGCCTTACTCCTCAACTACCTGTTTCCCTTTCCTACATTTTGCCTCTTCTGCTCACATATCATAAGCATCTATCAATAATCAACTCATACGATTCTATTCAACACATACTTCTATCTACCCTTCGTTTCACCCAAATCCGATTAACGGATTGAAAGTTATGTAATAAACAAGTACACATCGAATATAGAGACCGACAGTCAACCAACAAATCACATATAACACATAATACGTCACATAATCAATGACATATCATTTATAAAGAAGTTTCGGGTCATAAATAGGCTTTCTGGTATTTAAAATGATTTTTAAAACATTTTTCGGAATTAAAACGGGTCGTTGGATCAATTTCGGGTTAATAAACAGGGTTCGGTTAGCCAACTCAGGCTTCGAAACAATTTTATAATAATTATCGAGCCTTGGAAATAATTTAGAATAATATTTTAAAGCTCGAAACTATTTTTCGGAATTTTAAAATCATTTTTAAATAATTAAATCTAATTAAATAATTAATTAAAATCAATTAATAATTAATTAAATCAATTAATCAATTAATTTTCAAATTAATTAAACAATTAATTTTCACATTAATTGACCAATTAATCAATTAAAAATTAACTGAAATTAATTAACTAAATAATTCGGATTTATTTTTGAATTAAAAATAATTTTCGGAATTAAAATAATAGTTTTTAGAATTTTCAGAAATTAAAAACAAATTTTTCTAATAAAAATAAATAGGAAATATGTTTTTTAAACATTTTTAAAACAGGAATCCAAAATTTGCAAAGTCTGGAAACTTCAGGGACCTAACTGTATCGTCCCCAAAAGTTCAGGTACCAAACTGTAATTTTTACAGGGGGTCGCCGCAAAAACACCCTGTCTCGCCGGAGAACACGATCTAGGGGTGCTCAGGCCACCACCACCTCCAGATCACAACTACACTTCACCAGGAACACACCCATGCCAACAAATCAACCTAACAGTCCCTGAGTCGGCCGGAATTTGGCCGTGAAGTTTGCTAGTTTCCGGTGAACTTCGGAAATATTCAAAACACAACTCCCTTCTCTACAAACCTCGTTGATTCATGAAACTTATACGACTGGATTGCAAATTTCACAGAGAACACAACCCACTATATCACAACATCAATCTATTCCAGAATAAGAAACCCCCAAATTTCAATTAAGAACATTCATACGGGTTATAAACCCTAATTTTAAAATTCGAAAATCAAACTCAAATTTAAACATGTTATTGAACTCCAAATCAGACGTATAATATATCAAAATCATCAGGAAAACAAGCTCTACAACATGCAATCATCAAATCATACAAATAATCACCCGAACAAAAAATCATATTTTTACTAAAATTAATTCGAAAATAAATAAAATTATAGAAAAAACCTTGATTTCTGCAGGTGTATGGATTACAGAATCTGGTAGAGCTCTTCAAGACCTTCAGATTGGTTACTCGAGCTTTCCAAACCGAATTCAATAACACCTCCAAAAACTTGTTTGATTCTTAGAACAGTTTATGAAATTAGGGTTTTTCTCTGAAAATTATATAATTATCTGTCTGCAAATGATTTTGATACGAAATAAAATACGGGTAAAGGCTATTTATATTTACCAAAAATTAGTATCCCGTTGGATCATTCTGGATATAAAACGGTACGTTTATTTATAAAAACTGATCCAAACGGTATCGGTTTTCGGGATAATTATCCAAATCAGTACAATTTGTACTGCGGTCTTGGTCTCAGCGCCTGGTTACATGTACTACGAAGTGATAATTGTGATGGTTTAATAAAAAGCTCCCGTTTATCGAAAATACGAGTTTTATTGATTTACCGAAACGAATATTGTATCGAAAATATTGCGCCGGGACCCGCTCAGGACAAACCGTAACAACGGGTGACGTCGGTTGGTTCCCGTTTTTATAAAATAGATTTTAAATACCCGGAAAAAGATTTTATAAATTTTATATGATTCTTATAAAGTCATAAATCATCATAAAAATAATTAGAAAGATATGACAATTATCTATATTTTATTTTGGACATATAAAAATTAAAATACTAAATTAATATTATTTTTGAATATCCAAATACAGATAACATTTAACAATTAATTCATAGAATAGATACTGAACACATATAATAATTATTTAATAGCAAAATAATTACATGATATACCCCGGATATTACATCCTTCCCCCCTTGAAAGGATTCTGTCCTCAGAATCTCCTAAGAAAACAAATGAGGGTACTTTTCTCTCATATCACTTTCTAACTCCCAGGTTGACTCTTTAACCTTTGGGTTTCTCCACAAAACTCTTACTAACTTTACCATTTTATTTCTTAATACTTTCTCTCTCTTCTCTAGAATCTCTATCGAACTTTCTACATATGACAAATCCGCCTGAAGCTCTATTGGCTCATATTCTATTACATGCCTGGAGTCTGGATTGTACTTCTTAAGCATTGATACGTGAAAAATATTGTGAATGTGCTCCATGTGCGGTGGTAACACCAACTCGTAAGCTACTTTGCCAACGCGCTTTAGGATCTCAAAAGGTCCGACATATCTTGGAGTTAGCTTTCCTTTCTTCCCAAACCTTGTTAGTCCTTTCCACGGTGATACTTTCAGTAATACCAAGCTTCCTTCTTCAAATTCCATGTCTTTCCTTGACTGGTCTGCGTATATCTTCTGACGATCTTGTGCGACTATCAATCTCTTCTAGATAATTTCAGCAACTTCCTTTGTCTGCTGTACCAGTTCAGGTCCAAGTATCTTGCGTTCTCCTACTTCATCCCAATATACTGGAAATCTGCATTTGTGTCCATAAAGGGCTTCATAGGGTGGCATACCAATACTGGCGTGATAACTGTTGTTATAAGCAAACTCTACCAGGGGTAAATGCTCGTCCCAACTTCCTTTGAAATCAATAGCACAAACGCGTAACATGTCCTCGATTGTCTGGATCGTTCTTTCACTTTGGCCGTCCGTCTGGGGGTGATAGGCCGTACTCATATTCAGTCTTGTTCCCAAACATTCTTGAAAACTCTTCCAAAATCTCGAGTTAAATCTTGGATCTCGATCAGATACGATAGACACAGGAACTCCATGACAAACTACGATTTCCTTCAGGTACATATGGACTAACTTGTCGAGCGAAAATCTTTCATTTATAGGCAGAAAATGAGCTGACTTGGTAAGTCTATCCACTATAACCCAAATGGCATCATGATTAGCCCTTGTCCTTGGTAATCCCACTATAAAATCCATGGAAATATGTTCCCACTTCCACTCTGGAATCTCCAATGGATGTAACAATCCACTTGGTCTCTGATGCTCTGCTTTAACTCTCTAACATGTATAACATTTGTTAACCCATTCCACAATTTCCCTCTTCATGTCTGGCCACCAATAATTCTTCTTTAAATCTCTGTACATTTTGGTACTCCCTGGATGGATGGAATATCTTGAACTATGTGCCTCTTGTAAAATTTCATTTTTCAGCTCCGTCACTGGAAGAATCCAAATTCTAGATGAAAACCTCAGAATACCTTGATCATCCTTTTGCGTGCATAACTCTTCACCTACCAAACGATTTATATCTTGATCCATTACATCTTCCTAACCTTTCTTTATTTTCTCCAGCAACTCCGGCTGGAAAGTCATACTGTACGCTTTCGCTTCTTCGGGCTTGCAAACTCTAATCTCCAATTCCAATCTCTGAAATTCCTTATATATCTCTTCAGGTACTGATAACTCATTTAACCTTTCCTTCCGACTTAACGCGTCCGCTACAACGTTCGCTTTACCGGGATGATAATTAATCGAGCAATCATAATCTTTGATCAATTCAACCATCTCCTTTGCCTCATATTAAGTTCCTTCTGGGTGAATATATACTTTAAACTTTTGTGATCCGTATAAATCTCACACTTCTCTCCATAAAGGTAATGTCTCCAGATCTTTAAAGCAAACATTATGGCTGCTAGCTCCAAATCATGAGTAGGATACTTCTGTTCGTGTGGTTTCAATTGCCTTGATGCATACGCAATCACCTTGTCGTGCTGCATTAGAACACATCCTAATCCTTTGTGAGAAGCATCGCTATAAATTACAAAATCCCCTTGATCGTCTGGAAGTGACAAAATAGGTGTCGTGATTAGCTTCAACTCCTGAAAACTCTCTTCGCACTTATCGTTCCATATAAACTTTTCATTCTTTCGTGTAAGCTTTGTTAATGGTGTTGCAATTCTTGAGAAATTCTGGACGAATCGTCGATAATATCCTGCCAATCCCAAGAAACTTCTTACCTCGGTGGGTGTTCTCGGTCTCTCCCAATTCGTAATTGCCTCGATCTTTGCCGGGTCCACTTTGATCCCTTCATTACTAACTATGTGTCCTAAGAACTGAACTTCCTGTAGCCAAAACTCACACTTCAAGAATTTAGCATATAACTTCTTTTTCCTTAAAATCTCTAAAGCTGTTCTTAAATGTTCCGCATGATCCTCTTCCATCTTTGAATAGATCAAAATATCGTCTATAAATACAATAACGAACTTGTCCAAATATTCCTTGAAAATTCTGTTCATCAGGTCCATAAATGCTGCCGGGGCATTGGTCAATCCAAAAGACATTACTAAAAATTCATAATGTCCGTACCTTGTTCGGAAAGCTGTCTTTGGTATATCTTCTGACTTGATCTTCAGTTGATGATATCCCGATCTTAAATCAATTTTGGAGAAATACTTGGCTCCCTTCAATTGGTCAAACAAATCATCGATTCTAGGTAACGGATACTTGTTCTTGATTGTAAGCTTATTGAGCTCCCTATAGTCAATACACAGTCTCATGCTTCTATCTTTCTTCTTGACAAATAATACCGGTGCTCCCTACCGGGACACACTGGGTCTGATTACTCCTTTCTCTAACAGTTCTTACAATTGCTTTGCTAACTCTTTCATCTCAACGGGTGTCATTCTATACGGGGCCTTGGATACTGGTTCTGTTCCAGGTGCTAAGTCGATCGCAAATTCAATTTCTCTATCTGGAAGAACTCCTGGTAATTCGTCGGGAAATACGTCTGGAAATTCATTTACTACTGGAATATCTTCAAGTTTTGCTGGTTCCTGACTTCTATCGATCACATATGCTACGAAATGCTCGCATCCTTGCCGTAATAACTTCTTAGCTCGAATCATTGTTAAGAACTTCGTTACTTGCTTCTGGCCCTTGAACATTACTATCCTTTCGTCTGGCATTTTAACCATTACCTTCTTATTTTGACAATCTATTTGGGCATCATGCTTAGATAACCAATCCATTCCTAATATAACGTCAAATTCTCCTAACTTAAATGGTATCAAATCTACACAAAATTTACTACCAGAGATCTCAATCTCATAATTCCCACAAACTTGATTAACAGATATACGTTCTTGATTTGCTAATTCCACAGTCATTATTTCATTTAAATACTCAACTGGACAATTTAACTTACTAACAAAATCCTGTGAAACAAACGATCGAGTTGCTCCCGAATCTATTAACACTTTGGCACATAAAGAATTCAAATTAAGCGTACCTGCCATGACATCCGTATCCTGGATAGCATCCTTCACAGACATGTCAAAAACTCTAGCCCTTGGAGTCTCATTCACTGTTGGGGAAGATCCCATAATCCTCAATACATTACTGACTGGGGCTGGTGTCTTGAAATCCCTGGCCATATGTCCTGGCTTTCCACATTTGAAGCACGTAAATCCAATGGCTGGAACCTTCACCGCTGGATTCCGGATAGACTGATCCTTATTTGCTGGCTGATTTCGGCACTCCCTCGAATAGTGCCCTTTCTGGTTACATTTGAAACATACCACATTCAACTTATTACAAACTCCTCCATGCTTCTTTCCACAAATTTGACAATCTGGAAAAGTTAATCTCAACTGATTTGGTTGATTCACATTAACTGGACGGTTGTCATGGCCTCCGTCACCTGCATTCTGTCTCCTGAAATTAAAATTTCTCCCTGGCTGAAACTTGCCCTTCTTAAAATTTGGAAACTTCCCTGGTTGTAACTGACCCTCACTTCCCTCAACTTTCCTTTTCTTACTTTTCTTCTCCTTCTGTGACATCTCACTCTCTATCTCCGTGATCATGGCCTTTTGTACCACTCCTGCATAGGTCTCCAATTCAAAAATAGCTACCTTCCCTCTGATCCATGGCTTCAAGCCTTGCTGGAATCTCTTAGCTTTCTTTCTGTCAGTATCCACATACGACGGCACATACCTTGATAATTCTTAAAACTTACTTTCATAATCTGCCACCGACATAGTTCCTTGCTTCAACTCTAAAAACTTCAGCTCCATCTGATCCTGGACAAACTGAGAAAAATACTTTTCTAGAAACAATTCCTGAAACCTCTCCCAAGTAATAGCATTTGTACCTTCCAATGTCTTCACCATCTCCCACCAATAGGTGGCCTCATTCTTCAAATAGTAACTTGCAAACTCAACCTTCTGCTCCTCTTTCACTTTTACCAAGGCAAATGTCTTCTCTATTTCCTTTAACCACACATTTGCTTCAATCGGCTCTAAGGAACCCTTGAATTCTGGTGGATTTATTGCTTGAAAAGTTTTGAAAGTTACCTGGGGATTGGTCTGTCTTTGTTGTTGTTGTGCCAGGTGAACTGTTTGTTGGGCCAAGATTTGAACAATTTGGGCTATTGCTGGGTCTATGGGTCCTGGGTTCACATTCGGGTTTGTATCGTCTTGGTTGTTATCGTTGTTGTTGTTGGTTTCTTCATTCTGGGTGTTGGTGCGAGTATTTCTTCTGGGAGGCATTTTCTGTAAAGAATCAAACAACTTATTTAGCTTTTAAATCAAATCTTTTACATAAAAGAAAAGTTTTGTAAAATAGAAATATCTCTTTTTGAAAACAGTTGTAACTAAGTAAATTGCATGCTTCTTTACAGAATATAAACAGTTATGGAAAAAAGGGTACATGGTATTACAGGGTATAACTGGTGCAATAAATAAGGTAAAGTAAAACAGGTGCAATAAAGGAAATGACAGTAATGGAAAGAAAAAGGTACTGATATATATAGATCAAAAGTTTTGGGTAGTACAAGCGTAAAGACGCTTCGAAAGTAAAACCAAAAGGGTACAACAACCTATTCACTAGTCAACATAGCTAGTCTGTAAATAAAACTCAAAAGCTTACTGATACACACTACACACTACTGTACATACTATACAACCATACAACACTACCCAGTATCTCCATCTCTGTATCTCTGACTCAGCTCCAAGGAAACTCTGGTCCTGCCAGCCTCTCAAAGTCCTCCATCACCTCAGTAGCCCAGCCCATCAGTGCATCAGGGCCTCTGTCAGGTAGTGTAGCTCCATGTAGCCTAGCCTCAAGAACCCTCCGTGTCACATAAATCTCCTCTCGAAGCTCCCTCACACCACGATCAACATCTGTAGTCCTGATGATATGCTGTAGCTCTCTGATCTAAGCCAACAAGGAATCACGCTCCAATAGAAGAGCCTCATACCGGTAATAAGGAACTGGGGGCAATGTGGACTGAAATGGGGCACTCGCAACTGAATGCCCAGTGGAATCTGAATCAGCTGGTGGGGGTCCTCTGATAGGTGGCTTCATGCCTGGGGGTGGAATAGCCTGTAGTGGTACGGGCTGCAACACCGGTGGAGGTAGAATAGCCAATGCTGGTGGAATAACAGGACGTGGATCCGATGATGGCGCTCCAACTGAAGGCTCTGAGTGATCAGCTGATACGGGAATAAAAGAGTCGGCCATCGCTGTTATCTGAAATCATATCGCAATATAAGAATCTCGAACCACGACGCGAATTATACTAATACCGGTTATACCGTAACACTCAACCTCTCGACGTTCTATCATTCTATTCCTTACTCCTAATCCTAACCCTCTACCCATTCCCGTCAACCTAGGCTTGTGTTAGTGACTTATAACCTGTAGCTCTGATACCAAACCTGTGGCGCCCTCCAAACCCGGGTCAGAAGTTTGGGGTCCACCCACACACCTTATTTATAACCTGCTTATAACAATAATAAAGATAATAATAATATGCAGTGACCCTACTTACCAACTACCACGGACCGTAACAGGTTAAAGTATGCACACAAGCCGAACACACACTTATATTACCAACCGTTCAAATCCCAACTATCCAAACTCAGAACTGAGTATTAAACATTATTACAAACTTTTACAAACTTATATTATCCCAAAAGAAGCTTACTAGCTCAGCTCGATCAACCTGAACCACTAGCTCTCGCGCAGGACTGGGGATCCTCGTTACCAACCTGTTCCTTCTTAACTGGAAAAGAACATAAACAACATCGCACAAATGAGCTAACTAGCTCAGCAAGTCACAATGACAAAACTGAGAATAATGATCATCAGGTGAAAATGGTTACGATATCAAGTGAACAATGAATTATGATTTAGAATTGGACATTATACTTTCATTTTAAAAACCAAGGTTATGCTGCTGATCAGTCACACACTAACCCCGAGCAAAGCACACAACTTTGCTCTAACTACTGGATCCAAGGCACACATTGGCCTAATTTGACCATCATATGGTCTGACCACGAATCTGGTCCACAATTTTTATAAAAATAATCTAATTCTAGCATAATAACAGAATAAGCAATAATAAACAATAAACAGAATCATTAACAACATTGGATGTTTTATAAAGAAATGGTTTCAGAGTTCATGAGGATCAATAGGGCATTTTTAAAGCTTAGCTGTTGGGTAATGAAAGAATTGGATAACAAAGGAATCAGTGTTTCAAGGTTTCAAGGATTTTGCTTTTCAAAGTGTAGGATACAATGGTTTGAGTGTGAAGATAATTCGATTCAGTGTTTGGTATATAGTTTATATGTATTTGCAGAATGATATTGTATATTTGTGGTTCGGGTTTAGGTATACAACAATCAGTGGTCTAGAAAGAATCAGGTTTACGGCTCAAGATCAAAACTGGAATCAGGGTTTGGGTTTTAGTGCTTCAAAGCACTTGCAATTTAGAACAGGACTATCAATCACTACAATATCTTGAGAAAGTTCAGAATACTTGCATGGTGTTAGCTTACTACACTGTACTCGCTTCCAATCTCAACCGCCTTACTCCTCAACTACCAGTTTCCCTTTCCTACATTTTGCCTCTTCTGCTCACATATCATAAGCATCTATCAAAATCAACTCATACGATTTTATTCAACACATACTTCTATCTACCCTTCATTTCACCCAAATCCGATTAACGGATTGAAAGTTATGCAATAAACAAGTACACATCGAATATAGAGACCGACAGTCAACCAACAAATCATATATAACACATAATACGTCACATAATCAATGACATATCATTTATAAAGAAGTTTCGGGTCATAAATAGGCTTTCTGGTATTTAAAATGATTTTCGGAATTAAAACGGGTCGTTGGATCAATTTCGGGTTAATAAACAGGGATCGGTTAGCCAATTCTGGCTTCGAAACAATTTTATAATAATTATCAAGCCTTGGAAATAATTTAGAATAATATTTTAAAGCTCGAAACTATTTTTCGGAATTTTAAAATCATTTTTTAATAATTAAATCTAATTAAATAATTAATTAAAATCAATTAATAATTAATTAAATCAATTAATCAATTAATTTTCAAATTAATTGACCAATTAATCAATTAAAAATTAACTGAAATTAATTAACTAAATAATTCAGATTTATTTTTGAATTAAAAATAATTTTCGGAATTAAAATAATAGTTTTTAGAATTTTCAGAAATTAAAAACAAATTTTTCTAATAAAAATAAATAGGAAATATGTTTTTTAAACATTTTTAAAACAGGAATCCTAAATTTGCAAAGTCTGGAAACTTCAGGGACCTAACTGTATCGTCCCCAAAAGTTCAGGTACCAAACTGTAATTTTTACAGGGGGTCGCCGGAAAACACCCTGTCTCGCCGGAGAACACGATCTAGGGGTGCTCCAGCCACCACCACCTCCAGATCACAACTACACTTCACCAGGAACACACCCATGCCAACAAATCAACCTAACAGTCCCTGAGTTGGCCGGAATTTGGCCGTGAAGTTTGCTAGTTTCCGGTGAACTTCGGAAATATTCAAAACACAACTCCCTTCTCTACAGACCTCGTTGATTCATGAAACTTATACGACTGGATTGCAAATTTTACAGAGAACACAACCCACTATATCACAACATCAATCTATTCCAGAATAAGAAACCCCCAAATTTCAATTAAGAACATTCATACGGGTTATAAACCCTAATTTTAAAATTCGAAAATCAAACTCAAATTTAAACATGTTATTGAACTCCAAATCAGATGTATAATATATCAAAATCATCAGGAAAACAAGCTCCACAACATGCAATCATCAAATCATACAAATAATCATCCGAACAAAAATTCATATTTTTACTAAAATTAATTCGAAAATAAATAAAATTATAGAAAAAACCTTGATTTCTGCAGGTGTATGGATTACAGAATCTGGTAGAGCTCTTCAAGACCTTCAGATTGGTTACTCGAGCTTTCCAAACCGAATTCAATAACACCTCCAAAAACTTGTTTGATTCTTAGAACAGTTTATGAAATTAGGGTTTTTCTCTGAAAATTATATAATTATCTGTCTGCAAATGATTTTGATACGAAATAAAATACGGGTAAAGGCTATTTATATTTACGGAAAATTAGTATCCCGTTGGATCATTCTGGATATAAAAGGTATGTTTATTTATAAAAACTGATCCAAACGGTATCAGTTTTCGGGATAATTATCCAAATCAGTACAATTTGTACTGCGGTCTTGGTCTCAGCGCCTGGTTACATGTACTACGAAGTGATAATTGTGATAGTTTAATAAAAAGCTCCCGTTTATCGAAAATACGAGTTTTATTGATTTACCGAAACGAATATTGTATCGAAAATGTTGCGCCGGGACCCGCTCAGGACAAACCGTAACAACGGGTGACGTCGGTTGGTTCCCGTTTTTATAAAATAGATTTTAAATACCCGGAAAAAGATTTTATAAATTTCATATGATTCTTATAAAGTCATAAATCATCATAAAAATAATTAGAAAGATATGACAATTATCTATATTTTATTTTGGACATATAAAAATTAAAATACTAAATTAATATTATTTTTGAATATCCAAATACAGATAACATTTAACAATTAATGCACAGAATAGATACTGAACACATATAATAATTATTTAATAGCAAAATAATTACATTATATACCCCGGATATTACATCCTTCCCCCCTTAAAAGGATTCTGTCCTCAGAATCTCCTAAGAAAACAAATGAGGGTACTTTTCTCTCATATCACTTTCTAACTCCCAGGTTGACTCTTTAACCTTTGGGTTTCTCCACAAAACTCTTACTAACTTTACCATTTTATTTCTTAATACTTTCTCTCTCTCTCCTCTAGAATCTCTATCGGACTTTCTACATATGACAAATCCGCCTGAAGCTCTATTGGCTCATATTCTATTACATGCCTGGAGTCTGGATTGTACTTCTTAAGCATTGATACGTGAAAAATATTGTGAATGTGCTCCATGTGCGGTGGTAACGCCAACTCGTAAGCTACTTTTCCAACGCGCTTTAGGATCTCAAAAGGTCCGACATATCTTGGACTTAGCTTTCCTTTCTTCCCAAACCTTGTTAGTCCTTTCCACGGTGATACTTTCAGTAATACCAAGCTTCCTTCTTCAAATTCCATGTCTTTCCTTGACTCGTCTGTGTATTTCTTCTGACGATCTTGTGCGACTATCAATCTCTTCTAGATAATTTCAGCAACTTCCTTTGTCTGCTGTACCAGTTCAGGTCCAAGTATCTTGCGTTCTCCTACTTCATCCCAATATACTGGAGATCTGCATTTGTGTCCATAAAGGGCTTCATAGGGTGGTATACCAATACTGGCGTGATAACTGTTGTTATAAGCAAACTCTACCAGGGGTAAATGCTCGTCCCAACTTCCTTTGAAATCAATAGCACAAACGCGTAACATGTCCTCGATTGTCTGGATCGTTCTTTCACTTTGGCCGTCCGTCTGGGGGTGATAGGCCGTACTCATATTCAGTCTTGTTCCCAAACATTCTTGAAAACTCTTCCAAAATCTCGAGTTAAATCTTGGATCTCGATCAGATACGATAGACACAGGAACTCCATGACGAACTACGATTTCCTTCAGGTACATATGGACTAACTTGTCGAGCGAAAATCTTTCATTTATAGGCAGAAAATGAGCTGACTTGGTAAGTCTATCCACTATAACCCAAATGGCATCATGATTAGCCCTTGTCCTTGGTAATCCAACTATAAAATCCATGGAAATATGTTCCCACTTCCACTCTGGAATCTCCAATGGATGTAACAATCCACTTGGTCTCTGATGCTCTGCTTTAACTCTCTGACATGTATAACATTTGCTAACCCATTCCGCAATTTCCCTCTTCATGTCTGGCCACCAATAATTCTTCTTTAAATCTCTGTACATTTTGGTACTCCCTGGATGGATGGAATATCTTGAACTATGTGCCTCTTGTCAAATTTCATTTTTCAGCTCCGTCACTGGTGGAATCCAAATTCTAGATGAAAACCTCAGAATACCTTGATCATCCTTTTGCGTGCATAACTCTTCACCTACCAAACGATTTATATCTTGATCCATTACATCTTCCTAACCTTTCTTTATTTTCTCCAGCAACTCCGGCTGGAAAGTCATACTGTACACTTTCGCTTCTTTAGGCTTGCAAACTCTAATCTCCAATTCCAATCTCTGAAATTCCTTATATATCTCTTCAGGTACTGATAACTCATTTAACCTTTCCTTCCGACTTAACGCGTCCGCTACAACGTTCGCTTTACCGGGATGATAATTAATCAAGCAATCATAATCTTTGATCAATTCTAACCATCTCCTTTTCCTCATATTAAGTTCCTTCTGGGTGAATATATACTTTAAACTTTTGTGATCCGTATAAATCTCACACTTCTCTCCATAAAGGTAATGTCTCCAGATCTTTAAAGCAAACATTATGGCTGCTAGCTCCAAATCATGAGTAGGATACTTCTGTTCGTGTGGTTTCAATTGCCTTGATGCATACCCAATCACTTTGTTGTGCTGCATTAGAACACATCATAATCCTTTGTGAGAAGCATCGCTATAAATTACGAAATCCCCTTGATCGTCTGGAAGTGACAAAACAGGTGTCGTGATTAGCTTCAACTCCTGAAAACTCTCTTCGCACTTATCGTTCCATATAAACTTTTCATTCTTTCATGTAAGCTTTGTTAATGGTGTTGCAATTCTTGAGAAATTCTGGACGAATCGTCGATAATATCCTTCCAATCCCAAGAAACTTCTTACCTTGGTGGGTGTTCTCGGTCTCTCCCAATTCGTAATTGCCTCGATCTTTGCCGGGTCCACTTTGATCCCTTCATTACTAACTATGTGTCCTAAGAACTGAACTTCCTGTAGCCAAAACTCACACTTCAAGAATTTAGCATATAACTTCTTTTTCCTTAAAATCTCCAAAGCTGTTCTTAAATGTTCCGCATGATCCTCTTCCGTCTTTGAATAGATCAAAATATCGTCTATAAATACAATAACGAACTTGTCCAAATATTCCTTGAAAATTCTGTTCATCAGGTCCATAAATGCTGCTGGGGCATTGGTCAATCCAAAAGACATTACTAAAAATTCATAATGTCCGTACCTTGTTCGTAAAGCTGTCTTTGGTATATCTTCTGACTTGATTTTTAGTTGATGATATCCCGATCTTAAATCAATTTTGGAGAAATACTTGGCTCCCTTTAATTGATCAAACAAATCATCGATTCTAGGTAACGGATACTTGTTCTTGATTGTAAGCTTATTAAGCTCCATATAGTCAATGCACAGTCTCATGCTTCTATCTTTCTTCTTGACAAATAATACCGGTGCTCCCCACGGGGACACACTGGGTCTGATTACTCCTTTCTCTAACAGTTCTTGCAATTGGTTTGCTAACTCTTTCATCTCAACGGGTGTCATTCTATACGGGGCCTTGGATACTGGTTCTGTTCCAGGTGCTAAATCGATCGCAAATTCAATTTCTCTATCTGGAGGAACTCCTGGTAATTCGTCGGGAAATACGTCTGGAAATTCATTTACTACTGGAATATCTTCAAGTTTTGCTGGTTCCTGACTTCTATCGATCACATATGCTACGAAATGCTCACACCCTTGCCGTAATAACTTCTTAGCTTGAATCATTGTTAAGAACTTCTTTACTTGCTTCTGGCCCTTGAACGTTACTATCCTTTCTTCTGGCGTTTTCACCATTACCTTCTTATTTTGACAATCTATTTGGGCATCATGCTTAGATAACCAATCCATTCCTAATATAACGTCAAATTCTCCTAACTTAAATGGTATCAAATCTACACAAAATTTACTACCAGAGATCTCAATCTCACAATTCCCACAAACTTGATTAACAGATATACATTCTTGATTTGCTAATTCCACAGTCATTATTTCATTTAAATACTCAACTGGACAATTTAACTTACTAACAAAATCCTGTGAAACAAACGATCGAGTTGCTCCCAAATCTATTAACACTTTGGCACATAAAGAATTTACATTAAGCGTACCTGCCACGACATCCGTATCCTGGATAGCATCCTTCACAGACATGTCAAAAACTCTTGCCCTTGGAGTCTCATTCACTGTTGGGCTAGATCCCATAATCCTCAATGCATTACTGACTGGGGTTGGTGTCTTGAAATCCCTGGCCATATGTCCTGGCTTTCCACATTTGAAGCACGTAAATCCAATGGCTGGAACCTTCACCGCTGGATTCTGGATAGACTGATCCTTATTTGCTGGCTCTCTTGCTGGCAGATTTCGGCACTCCCTCGAATAGTGCCCTTTCTGGTTGCATTTGAAACATACCACATTCAACTTATTACAAACTCCTCCATGCTTCTTTCCACAAATTTGACAATCTGGAAAAGTTAGTCTCAACTGATTTGGTTGATTCACATTAACTGGACGGTTGTCGTGGCCTCCGTCACCTGCATTCTGTCTCCTGAAATTAAAATTTCTCCCTTGCTGAAACTTGCCCTTCTTAAAATTTGGAAACTTCCCTGGTTGTAACTGACCCTCACTTCCCTCAACTTTCCTTTTCTTACTTTTCTTCTCCTTCTGTGACATCTCACTCTCTATCTCCGCGATCATGGCCTTCTGTACTACTCCTGCATAGGTCTCCAATTCAAAAATAGCTACCTTCCCTCTGATCCATGGCTTCAAGCCTTGCTGGAATCTCTTAGCTTTCTTCCTGTCAGTATCCACATACGACGGCACATACCTTGACAATTCTTCAAACTTACTTTCATAATCTGCCACCGACATAGTTCCTTGCTTTAACTCTAAAAACTTCAGCTCCATCTGATCCTGGACAAACTGAGGAAAATACTTTTCTAGAAACAATTCCTGAAACCTCTCCCAAGTAATAGCATTTGTACCTTCCAATGTCTTCACCATCTCCCACCAATAGGTGGCCTCATTCTTCAAATAGTAACTTGCAAACTCAACCTTCTGCTCCTCTTTCACTTTTACCAAGGCAAATGTCTTCTCTATTTCCTTTAACCACACATTTGCTTCAATCGGCTCTAAGGAACCCTTGAATTCTGGTGGATTTATTGCTTGAAAAGTTTTGAAAGTTACTTGGGGATTGGTCTGTCTTTGTTGTTGTTGTGCCAGGTGAACTGTTTGTTGGGCCAAGATTTGAAGAATCTGGGCTATTGTTGGGTCTATGGGTCCTGGGTTCAAATTCGGTTTGTATCGTCTTGGTTGTTATCGTTGTTGTTGTTGGTTTCTTCATTCTGGGTGTTGGTGCGGGTATTTTTTCTGGGAGGCATTTTCTGTAAAGAATCAAACAACTTATTTAGCTTTTGAATCAAATCTTTTGCATAAAAGAAAAGTTTTGTAAAACAGAAATATCTCTTTTTGAAAACAGTTGTAACTAAGTAAATTGCATGCTTCTTTACAGAATATAAACAGTTATGGAAAAAAGGGTACATGGTATTACAGGGTATAACTGGTGCAATAAATAAGGTAAAGTAAAACAGGTGCAATAAAGGAAATGACAGTAATGGAAAGAAAAAGGTACTGATATATATAGATCAAAAGTTTTGGGTAGTACAAGTGTAAAGACGCTTCGAAAGTAAAACCAAAAGGGTACAACAACCTATTCACTAGTCAACATAGCTAGTTTGTAAATAAACTCAAAAGCTTACTGATACACACTACACACTACTGTACATACTATACAACCATACAACACTACCCAGTATCTCCATCTCTGTATCTCTGACTCAGCTCCAAGGAAACTCTGGTCCTGCCAGCCTCTCAAAGTCCTCCATCACCTCAGTAGCCCAGCCCATCAGTGCATCAGGGCCTCTGCCAGGTAGTGTAGCTCCATGTAGCCTAGCCTCAAGAACCCTCCGTGTCACATAAATCTCCTCTCGAAGCTCCCTCACACCACGATCAACATCTGTAGTCCTGATGATATGCTATAGCTCTCTGATCTAAGCCAACAAGGAATCACTCTCCAATAGAAGAGCCTCATACCGGTAATAAGGAACGGGGGGCAATGTGGACTGAAATGGGGCACTCGCAACTGAATGCCCAGTGGAATCTGAATCAGCTGGTGGGGGTCCTCTGATAGGTGGCTTCATGCCTGGGGGTGGAATAGCCTGCAGTGGTACGGGCTGCAACACCGGTGGAGGTAGAATAGCCAATGCTGGTGGAATAACAGGATGTGGATCCGATGATGGCGCTCCAACTGAAGGCTCTGAGTGATCAGCTGATACGGGAATAAAAGAGTCGGCCATCGCTGTTATCTGAAATCATATCGCAATATAAGAATCTCGAACCACGACGCGAATTATACTAATACCGGTTATACCGTAACACTCAACCTCTCGACGTTCTATCATTCTATTCCTTACTCCTAATCCTAACCCTCTACCCATTCCCGTCAACCTAGGCTTGTGTTAGTGACTTATAACCTGTAGCTCTGATACCAAACCTGTGGCGCCCTCCAAACCCGGGTCAGAAGTTTGGGGTCCACCCACACACCTTATTTATAACCTGCTTATAACAATAATAAAGATAATAATAATATGCAGTGACCCTACTTACCAACTACCACGGACCGTAACAGGTTAAAGTATGCACACAAGCCGAACACACACTTATATTACCAACCGTTCAAATCCCAACTATCCAAACTCAGAACTGAGTATTAAACATTATTACAAACTTTTACAAACTTATATTATCCCAAAAGAAGCTTACTAGCTCAACTCGATCAACCTGAACCACTAGCTCTCGCGCAGGACTGGGGATCCTCGTTACCAACCTGTTCCTTCTTAACTGGAAAAGAACATAAACAACATCGCACAAATGAGCTAACTAGCTCAGCAAGTCACAATGACAAAACTGAGAATAATGATCATCAGGTGAAAATGGTTACGATATCAAGTGAACAATGAATTATGATTTAGAATTGGACATTATACTTTCATTTTAAAAACCAAGGTTAAGCTGTTGATCAGTCACGCACTAACCCCGAGCAAAGCACACAACTTTGCTCTAACTACTGGATCCAAGGCACACATTGGCCTAATTTGACCATCATATGGTCTGACCACGAATCTGGTCCACAATTTTTATAAAAATAATCCAATTCTAGCATAATAACAGAATAAGCAATAATAAACAATAAACAGAATCATTAACAACATTGGATGTTTTATAAAGAAATGGTTTCAGAGTTCATGAGGATCAATAGGGCATTTTCAAAGCTTAGCTGTTGGGTAATGAAAGAATTGGATAACAAAGGAATCAGTGTTTCAAGGTTTCAAGGATTTTGCCTTTCAAAGTGTAGGATACAATGGTTTGAGTGTGAAGATAATTCGATTCAGTGTTTGGTATATAGTTTATATGTATTTGCAGAATGATATTGTATATTTGTGGTTCGGGTTTAGGTATACAACAATCAGTGGTTTAGAAAGAATCAGGTTTACGGCTCAAGATCAAAACTGGAATCAGGGTTTGGGTTTTAGTGCTTCAAAGCACTTGCAATTTAGAACAGGACTATCAATCACTACAATATCTTGAGAAAGTTCAGAATACTTGCATGGTGTTAGCTTACTACACTGTACTCGCTTCCAATCTCAACCGCCTTACTCCTCAACTACCTGTTTCCCTTTCCTACATTTTGCCTCTTCTGCTCACATATCATAAGCATCTATCAATAATCAACTCATACGATTCTATTCAACACATACTTCTATCTACCCTTCGTTTCACCCAAATCCGATTAACGGATTGAAAGTTATGCAATAAACAAGTACACATCGAATATAGAGACCGACAGTCAACCAACAAATCACATATAACACATAATACGTCACATAATCAATGACATATCATTTATAAAGAAGTTTCGGGTCATAAATAGGCTTTCTGGTATTTAAAATGATTTTTAAAACATTTTTCGGAATTAAAACGGGTCATTGGATCAATTTCGGGTTAATAAACAGGGTTCAGTTAGCTAATTCTGGCTTCGAAACAATTTTATACTAATTATCGAGCCTTGGAAATAATTTAGAATAATATTTTAAAGCTCGAAACTATTTTTTGGAATTTTTAAATCATTTTTAAATAATTAAATCTAATTAAATAATTAATTAAAATCAATTAATAATTAATTAAATCAATTAATAATTAATTAAATCAATTAATCAATTAATTTTTGAATTAATTGACCAATTAATCAATTAAAAATTAACTGAAATTAATTAACTAAATAATTCGGATTTATTTTTGAATTAAAAATAATTTTCGGAATTAAAATAATAGTTTTTAGAATTTTCAGAAATTAAAAACGAATTTTTCTAATAAAAATAAATAGAAAATATGATTTTTAAACATTTTTAAAACAGGAATCCTAAATTTGCAAAGTCTGGAAACTTCAGGGACCTAACTGTATCGTCCCCAAAAGTTCAGGTACCAAACTGTAATTTTTACAGGGGGGTCGACGGAAAATACCCTGTCTCGCCGGAGAACACGATCCAGGGGCGCTCAGACCACCACCACCTCCAGATCACAACTACACTTCACCAGGAACACACCCATGACAACAAATCAACCTAACAGTCCCTGTGTTGGCCGGAATTTAGCCGTGAAGTTTGCCAGTTTCCGGCGAACTTCGGAAATATTCAAAACACAACTCCCTTCTCTACAGAACTCGTTGATTCATGAAACTTATACGACTGGATTGCAAATTTCACAGAGAACACAACCCACTATATCACAACATCAATCTATTCCAGAATAAGAAACCCCCAAATTTCAATTAAGAACATTCATACGGGTTATAAACCCTAATTTTAAAATTCGAAAATCAACTCAAATTTGAACATGTTATTGAACTCCAAATCAGACGTATAATATATCAAAATCATCAGAAAAATAAGCTCTACAACATGCAATCATCAAATCATACAAACAATCATCCGAACAAAATTTCATATTTTTACTAAAATTAATTCGAAAATAAATAAAATTATAGAAAAATAACCTTGATTTCTGCAGGTGTATGGATTATAGAATCTGGTAGAGCTCTTCAAGACCTTCAGATTGGTTACTCGAGATTTCCAAACCGAATTCAATAACACCTCCAAAAGCTTGTTTGATTCTTAGAACAGTTTATGAAATTAGGGTTTTTCTCTGAAAATTATATAATTATCTGTTTGCAAATGATTTTGATATTAAATAAAATATGGGTAAAGGCTATTTATATTTACGGAAAATTAGTATCCCGTTGGATCATTCCGGATATAAAATGGTACGTTTATTTATAAAAACTGATCCAAACGGTATCGGTTTTCGGGATAATTATCCAAATCAGTACAATTTGTACTGCGGTCTTGGTCTCAGCGCCTGGTTACACGTACTACGAAGTGATAATTGTGATAGTTTAATAAAAAGCTCCCGTTTATCGAAAATAGGAGTTTTATTGATTTATCGAAATAAATATTGTATCGAAAATGTTGCGCTGGGACCGGCGCAGGACAAACCGTACGCCGGATCGAAAAAGTCGAAACATGGAAAATGCTCGGAATATCACAATTAGGTTAGAAAGGAGTTCTCGGAAGAGTTTCGGGTTCCAAAAACGTAACAACGGGTGACGTCGGTTGGTTCCCGTTTTTATAAAATAGATTTTAAATACCCGGAAAAAGATTTTATAAATTTCATATGATTCTTATAAATTCATAAATCATCATAAAAATAATTAAGAAGATATGACAATTATCTATATTTTATTTTGGATATATAAAAATTAAAATACTCAATTAATATTATTTTTGAATATCCAAATACATATAACATTTAATAATTAATTCATAGAATAGATACTGAACACATATAATAATTATTTAATAGTAAAATAATTATATGATATACCCCGGATATTACATAAAGTGCAATAAAGTAAATATGTTTAGTTATGGCCCCATCATATGTGATCTTTATCAAGCTCATGATAAAGATCAAGGTCAATGTAATATGGTGATGGAAATAAATACAACTACTTATTACATAAGTCTTCTTCTTTGTTTAGACTTCTTGTATGCCTCGTCTTCTTCTTTGTATCACCTCCATTGGATAGCCTTCTTGAGTCTTCAATTGCATTACATGATTGAAAGTAAAACTAATCTAATGAACTTACAAGAATAACTCGAGTTACATTCGAGATTTATGATTACAAAGATTGACGACATGCAAGTCGTATTTAAAACCAAAACCAAAACCATTACACTAAGATCGAAAAACCATAACCATCCACCATGCTCATACAACACATAAAAGCATGTTAAAACACATAATCTGATCTTAACATATCATATTATCCATGATCTAATCATAAAAAGAAAATATGACAAAAATCAAAAAAATCAGAATCAAATCAGAAAAACAAGAATCATTGTTTACGGGCAGTAAACGACGTCAAACGCCTTACAGATGAGTCGTTGATAGCTTTTGCTATCAGTTTTGTTCAGACGCTCGTTTATCTATGGAATAGGGTATTCGTTTGCGTAAAACGGACACCAGACCCAGATTTCAGCAAATCTTCAGAATCCGTATCTAATATGATTCTCATAATTAGAACAAACATAAATCATGTATATATCAGTATATATACAGAGTACATAATTATCTTACGATTATACAACTCACATGAATATCATATATTCAAAACCATACATATAAGCATATTATATCAACATCAAATCATGGCGAATCACGTACATGCTCATATATCGAAAACAGTTAAAAACATAAATGAATTAAAAACTTTTCGCAAGTAGCTCTGATGCCATTGAAGGGTTTTTAGCACATAAACGCAACGAAAACATAAATTTAAATCTTAAAAAAAATGAAACCCTCTGCAGGATCCATGCGAAAAATAATATTTAATTTGTAGTTTAGTATGTTTACCTTAAGAAGCTTTACGTTAATGGAATGATGGAGGTCTTTAATGGCGATCCAAAAATGATGAACGGAGATTCTTAGCAGCTGCTCCTCAAGTGTGAAGCACTCCACCGGTATCCACCAAGAAAACGATGCAATGAAGGAGGAGAAGATGGAGAGAATTAGGGTTTTGTAAATCTTTTTGGTTGAGGCAAAAATAGGGTCTATAATAATATATTTATAGGCAAAATTTTCAGCTGAAAATTTTCCCATAAAATATTATTATTATTAACCCTTTATTATTCTCACGAATAATTAAAACACCTTTTAATTATTAATCCTTTTTCTAAACACTTTAGAAATAATTCTCTCACTTGATTTAATTTCCAAAAATTAAATTCTTAATTAATAATATTAAGAACTTTTTCTTAATTAATTTATTATCAATTAAATCTCATTTAATCAATTATTAAATTTTCCAATTAATTATTTATTTCATAAATAAATAATTATCAGCCATTATTAATTAATTTCTCCACCATTAAATCATTCTCTTTTATGGTGTGACCCTGTAGGTTCAATATTAAGCCGGTAGTAGAAATAAATAATAATAAAACTATTTTATTATTATTTATATAAATTCTCTAATTCATTAAATATGATTAATTAATTAATCATATTTATTCTACATCGTGAAGGATACTTCTCAGCATATCGCGACTATCCGGATAATACGAATTCACTGCTTAGAATACGAAGAACCTATTCAGTGAGTAGTTACCGTACAATTAATTCCTTCTACCCTGCAATGTCATGATTAAATACAAGGCATGGAACTTGTGTCAAGCCTATCTTATTTAATCACTTGCTTTCCCATTCACTATGCTTAGTTCTATTTAATGTAAATTAGAAACTCCATTCTAATTTCATTCACTCTGGCCAGAGATTCCTGAACTAACATAAGTGGATCAGCATTGAACATTCTCTTCCTACACTGGAAGGGGTAGATCCTTTATTAATCATACACTATCTTCGTGTACAAATTCCTATACCCAGTAGAGCCCTTATAATTGTCCCTTGAGACTAAGAACTAAACCAAAGCATAGTTCAGTGTACACAAGATGACTATGATGACCTCAAGTCTAAGGATACTTGTACAACTATCACTATGTGAACAACTGCTGACACATGAGTGAACTCCATCAGTTGTTCAGCTGTGTGAGTCATGTTCAGTGAACTTATTCTATAATAAGCACCTACATACTAGCTATAGTGTCACCACACAAATGTCTATGAGAACTGACATCCTTGATAATGAAGCAAGCATAGTATGTACCGATCTTTGCAGATTATTAATTACCAGTTAGTAATCCTACGACCAGGAACTATTTAAGTTTAGAGTTATCATCTTTTAGGTCTCATTATTATGATCTCATCACAATCCATAAAAAGCTTTACTCTAAACTGTGGTATATCTTATTTAAACATTTAAATAGATAGAGCCCGCAATAAAAACAAAACAAGTCTTTTATTAATATCAATGAAATCAAAACAGATTACATAAAAGTTATTCCTAAATCCTCATACATGATTGGACTTAGGACATATCTCTTTCACCCTGCACCTTCTTTTCCTAAGAGGCTATAGAAGCAAAAGCTGGACAAGCAATTTGCTAAGTTCTTGGAAGTTTTCAAGAAACTTCACATCAATATACCTTTCACTGAAGCTCTTGAACAAATGCCTATTTATGCAAAGTTCATGAAAGGTATTCTCGCTCTAAAAGTGAAGCTAGATGACTTAGAGAATGTTGATCTAATGGAGGAATGCAGTGTTGTGCTGCAACAAAAGTTTTCTCCGAAGTTTAAAGATCCTGGTAGCTTCACTATTCCTTGCACCATTGGAAAAGTATCATTCGATAAATGCTTATGTGACTTGGGAGCTAGCATCAACTTGATGCTGTTATCTATATTCAAGAAGTTGGGTCTACCTGATCCAAAGCCTACATATATGTCCTTGCAGTTGGCTGATCGCTCCATTACGTATCGACGAGGTATTGTGGAAGATGTATTGGTCAAAGTGGACAAACTCATATTTCCTGCTGACTTTTTTATTCTTGATTTCGAGGAAGATAAGAAGATTCCCATAATCTTGGGAAGACCTTTCTTGGCTACAGGCCGAACTTTGATAGATGTGAAAAAGGGTGAGCTCACTATGCGAGTGCAGGATCAGGATGTGACCTTCAATGTTTTCAATGCCATAAAATTCCCTAATAATGAAGAGGAGTGCTTTAAGGTGGAGTTGGTCGAATCTATGGTTACTTCAGAATTGGATCATGTGCTAAAATTAGATGCCTTAGAGAAAGCCTTATTGGGGGATTCTGATAGTGAAGATGAGGAAAGCGACCAACAGTTACAATATTTGAATGCTTCTCCATGGAAGCGACGTTTGGAAATGCCATTTAAATCTTTTGGGTTGGAGGAGCTGAAAAGTTCTCCAAAGCGCCTCAAGCCATCTATTGAGGAAGCTCATACTCTTGAGCTTAAGCCTTTACCTAAATATTTGAGGTATGCATTTTTAGGTGATGCATCTACTTTGCCTGTTATTATTGCATCTGACCTTTCAGGTGGCGATGAGGAAAAACTTCTAAGAATTCTTAAAGAATTCAAGTCGGCAATTGGTTGGACTATAGCAGATATCAAGGGAATGAGCCCTTCTTACTGTATGCACAAAATTCTGCTAGAGGAAGAAAGCAGGCCTACTGTTGAGCAACATAGAAGGTTAAATCTGATCATGAAAGAGGTTGTGAAGAAGGAAATCCTAAAGTGGCTAGATGCAGAGATCATCTATCCTATTTCTGATAGTTCATAGATGAGACCAGTTCAGTGTGTGCCGGAAAAAGGAGGTATCACTGTGGTAGAAAATGAGAAGAATGAGCTTATTCCTACACGAACAGTCACGGGGTGGAGAGTTTGCATGGATTATTGAAAGCTAAACAAGGCTACAAGGAAAGATCACATCCATCTTTCTTTCTTTGATCAGATGCTTGATATATTGGTTGGGCATGATTACTACAGTCTTTTGGATGGCTATTCGGGTTATAATCAGATTTGTATCGCTCCAGAAGATCAAGAGAAAACTACATTCACATATCATTTTGGTACTTTTGCATTTAGGATATTTTGGGATATGTGGTGTACCAGCCACTTTTCAGATATGCATGATGGCTATCTTCTCTGATATGATTGGAAATAATGTAGAAGCATTCATGGACGATTTCTCGGTCTTTGGAACTTCTCATGATGAATGCTTGCACAATCTTGGGTTAGTATGAAAAAGGTGCGTTGAGACCAATTTAGTTCTCAATTGGGAGAAATATCATTTTATGGTGTGCCAAGGCATCATTCTTCGTCACAAAGTTTCTAGTAAGAGTCTTGAGGTGGACAAAGTCAAGGTGGGGGTCATCAAAAATCTTCCTCCACCAATTTCTGTTAAGGGAATTCGCAGTTTTCTTGATCATTCGGGTTTCTATAGGCGTTGCATCAAGGACTTCTCTAAGATTTCAAAGCCATTGGGCACTTTGTTAGAGAAAGATGTTCCTTTCAAGTTTGATGATGAGTGTCTTGTTGTTTTGAGACATTAAAGAAGAGTTTGATTATGGCACCTGTCATAACTGCACCTGATTGGTCTGAACCGTTTGAAATGATGTGCGATGCAAGTGACTATGCAGTTGGAGCATTTCTTGGGAAAATAAAGAACAACATATTTCGTGTAGTCTAATATGCTAGTAAGACTCTCAATGGTGCTCAACTGAACTACACCACTGCTGAGAAAGAACTTTTGGCTATTGTCTATGGTTTTGAAAAATTTCGATCATATCTACTTAGGACGAATGTGATAGTTTTCACTGATCACGCTGCCATTCGTTATCTCGTCTCAAAGAAGGACTCAAAGCCTAGATTAATTCGATGGGTTCTTTTACTTCAGGAGTTTGAATTAGAGATCAAGGACAAAAAAGGGACTGAAAATCAAGTCACCGATCATCTCTCGCGTTTAGAGGATCAAAGTGCAACTTCACAAGATAAGTCGTTAATTAACGAAATTTTCCCGTTGAGCAATTATTTGGAGCGTAAGCAGAAGAACCGTGGTTCGCCGACATTGTAAACTACCTTGTGAGTAACGTTATACCTCCAGATTTGACTTATACTCAGAGGAAGAAGTTTCTGCATGAAGGGAAGTGGTACATGTGGGATGAGCCATTTCTTTTTCGGCAAGTAGCTGACCAAATCATCAGGATATGTATTCCTTACGACAAAACGGGGGGGATCTTGCGAGATTGCCACTCAACGGCTTATGAAGGACACTATGGTGGAGAAAAGACAACAACTCGTATTTTTCAGGCAGGTTTCTTTTGGCCAACTTTGTTTAAAGATGCTCATCAGTTCGTTTTGAAATGTGATTTCAGTTCATTTTAAAATGTGATTTCAGTTGGTTTTGAAATGTTTTGAAATGTTGGGGCCATTTATCTCACCTTGTAACAATCAGTATATCTTGTTGGCGGTTGATTATATCTCTAAATGGGTGGAAATCAAGGCTTTTCCAGCGAACAATGCGAAGGTAGTGCTTAATTTTCTTCACAAGAAGATATTCACAAGATTTGGAACTCCAAGAGTCATAATTAGTGACGAGGGGTTGCATTTCTGCAATCGCAAGTTCACTGTTATGATGTAAAAGTATAATGTGAATCATCGCATTTCCACGGCTTATCATCCTCAGACGAATGGTCAAGCTGAGTTATCTAATTGAGAGATCAAGCACATTTTAGAGAAAATAGTGTGTCCATCGAGGAAATATTGGTCTTTGAAGCTTGATGAAGCTGTTTGGGCGTATCGAACAGTGTATAAGACTCCGCTAGGAGTGTCACCGTATCATTTGGTTTATGGTAAGGGGTGTCATTTTCCGTAGAACTAGAGCATAAAGCATATTGGGCTTTGAAGAAATTGAATCTTGACTTGGACACAGCTGGTAAGAAGAGGATGCTTCAATTGAATAAACTCGACGAGTTTCGACTTCAAGCGTATGAGAACAATAAAATGTATAAGGAGAAAGTCAAGAGGTGGCATGATAGGGGTTTAGTGCTCAAATCATTTTTTCCAGGGCAACAAGTTCTTTTGTTTAACTCTCGTCTCCGTCCTTTTCCTGGGAAATTGAAGTCGAGGTGGTCAGGGCCGTTTGTTTGTCAAAACTGTGTTTTCGCATGGAGCGGTGGAGATTTTTGAGAATGATCCGGGCCAAGCATTCAAGGTAAATGGTCAGAGGTTGAAACGGAAAACCGTGAGGTGGTTATTTCTGTTTTGTTGTCCGTTTGATCTCGCATTTCTATGTCAAGCTAACGACGTAAAGCAAGCGCTTCTTGGGAGGCAACCTAAGTTTGTTGTACATTAGTAGATAGAGGAAGAAGAAAGAAAGGAGAAAAACACAAAAAAAACAAAAAATTAAAAAAAATATAGTGCCAACTACAGTAGCATGGCGCGCCCGCACTGTGGAGGCGGGGCGGCCGCGCTGATTTGACGGAAGTTGCGCGCGGCCGCGTGGCCTGGCGGGGTGGCCACTCTGAATTAGAAGAAACACGGCGCGCCCGTGCTGAGGTAGCGCGCGGCCGCGCTGGGTCCCTCGTAGGGAAAAAAATTATAATAGAAAAACGGGAATTTGAAGGCAATTTCAATTCCTACCCTAATTTCCCTCCTCCACTTCCATATTTCCCTCTTTAAATCAATTTCAATCATGCCCATTATTCCCATAATCAATTCCCACTTTTATTCCATAACTAATTCTCTCACAAATTCCTTTTTATACAGACACTTATACACAAACTTCTCCATCACTTCTCAAATTCTCAAACACAAATCTCTCTCAAACATTTATCTCTTATTCTCTCTTATTCAATCTTAATTACACCCTAAAGACAAAGAACTCAAGTTAGCAGCAATACCACCAATTCTTCGAGTGCTGGGGGTGTGAGGCCTAGTTGTGTAACTCTTGAGGCGGAGGCTGAGTATACGAGGCTTTTCTCGAAGCCCATAGCTAAGGAGCGAGTCTTTCTGCCATCGGGGAGAGATGGTAAGCTGTTGTACATGATCTTGAGATGGGTTGGGTTGCTTTTTGTGAGGCACCCGCTGATGTGCCCATGAGTGTGGTTCGCGAGTTCTACGTGAATGCTAAGGCAAAGAAGAATGGCTTTTCTGTGGTAAAGGGGTTGACGATGGAGTACAATGCTGAGGCGATAAGGAGGGTGATTGATCAACCCGCGAGGAGGCCTGATCAGGATAACTGGAACGAGAAGACTCCGGAGGAGTTTAACTTGGATTTAATTGTTGCTACTTTGTGTCTGCCCGAGACTCATTAGAAATTCAAGAGGGGTACTAATGAGTATGCTACTTTCCCTGCCTCGTGTATGAACAGGTTTGCACGTGTATGGAATTTTTTTATTTATGCAAACATCATGCCATCTTCTTACGTGCATGATATTATTGTGGAGCGTGCACGTTTGTTGTGGGGCATTCTTCAGGGAGACTATGTGGACCTTTGTATGGTTATTCACCAAGGGATTCTGAGATTTTTGTGTGGGAGTACTACAGTTTCTATACCCTATGCGTCCATTGTGATGAAGTTGTGTGTGGCAGTTGGTGTTCATTGGCCCGCACACGAGCAGCTTCAGCTTCTTAGTTCTGCTATCGATAGTTTGACGTTATTGAGTATGGTGGAGTGGTACGGTGGTAAGCCCGATCCTAAGGGGCTTGGTTATTCATATGCTCATATTCCGGGCGGAAGGTCAGCTGATCAGACATATGTTGGTAGCTCTTTGCAGGCCCGTAAGGCGGTATGGAGAGCTCAGTTTGGTGAAGAAGCGGGTCCGTCCCAGTCACAGCAGTAGCAGCAGGAGGAAGTGCAGGTTGATGTTGGTAAGAGTACATCGCAGTATAGGCGTTTAGCTAGGAGGATGAATGCGATGCATGGCATCCATAGTCGGTTTGCACATGATCTCACCCAGGCGTTGGGGACTGCATTCAGAGCTACCGGAGTTGATATCCAGTGGTCAGTATTCGGTGAAGAATCTGTGTATCCACCTCCAGACACTCCTGACACTCCACTCATTGAGGGTGAGGATCCTGATTCCGAGTAGCTATGCCTGATTCCTTACTATTGCCTTCACTGAGGACAGTAAAATTTTTAAGTTTGGGGGTGATAGTTTAAGGAATATGTTTGTGTGATTCCATATAGTTTGCATATTCATGATAGTTTAGTTCATATAGTTGCATATTTCTCATGTAGTTTTTTTTTGTTTTTTTATAGTATGTTGCATATAGTTCATGCATTTACATAATAACATGATCCCTTAATTTTTACCAATTGATTTGTGATATTGATGCAAATGTGGTGATGTCGTATTTTGGAATGTCAAGTCTTATTGAGTTGATTTGCATGCTAGAAGCAAGATAATTTCAATAAGTATTAAAGATTGCTTGCATGCTATTCATTATCATGGTTTGTTTGTTTGTCGAGGTTTAATTTCATGTTTATAGTTAGAATTATGATATTCTCTTAGTGATAAAACATGGATATTTAAAAAAAATTGGAGAAAAACATAGGATTTCAATGCTAGTTGTGGCTAGGTGTCAAATGGCTAGTAGCTGGCTCATATTTATATGAGTAGTCGAGGGTTGAATGAGATAGAGCGAAACACACTTATTCAGAAATTGGAAAAAAAAGAAAAAAAAAAGAAAAGAAAAAAAAGAGAAAAAGAAAAGAAAGAAAATGTGTTATGTATAATTGATCACGAGTGGGCTCTTTAGTACTCGAGTTATTAAGTTCTTATGGGATTTTGTGCCTAGTAACCTAAGGCTTTTATAGTGTGGGATCCGTTAATCTAACGCTCGCTACATGGGTACTATTGTATAAGTATTTTGTGGACCTCACTCATTGCACGGTCAAATAAGCATATTTGTGTTGTTATGTGTAGCAATAAAAGCATGGGTCTATGTATAACTCCAATAATAAAATTGAAGTCTTATAAGTCATTTTGAGTTTAGCGTTTATTCTATTTATAACTTTATGATTGCCTTGATGAGTAGTGAGTCATGATTATTGATCTAGTAGTGTTAGTATATCTATTAAGCAAGTGCACACACGCAAACTTCTTGTTTGTAAGTTGATTTGTGAGGTTTGATTGAACTTATGCGAATAACTTCAATTGCTGAGATGTTGCTTGTCGATTGGTTAAGTTATTCTATGGCGATCATAACATTCATATAGTTTGCATTCATGCATTTTATTTCTTGTTCTTTGAGTCTGTTTATGCTTGAGGACAAGCATCGATTCAAGTTTGGGGGTATGTTGAGTTGCATTTATGTCATCTTATAACGCTCCGTAAAGCTTTGAATTGGTGTTTTGAACTCAAGTTGTTAGTGTTTTTAACGTGTTTTTGTAATATTTTGCATTTCAGGCCTTTATCAGGAATTCAGGTGAATTGGCATTGTTTTGATGCTAATATGGTGTTAGGAATGTGTCGGGAATTATGCTCGTGATAAGACAAGCTCAAGCCAACAAGAAAACAATAAATCAGAATTTTCTCCAGAGAGGCGGCGCGCCCGCGCTATAGTAGTGCGCGACCGCGCCAGGAAAGCAGAAGTGCAGCGCGCCCGCGTGCTTGCGCTAGGTTGGGGAAATAAAATCATATTTCTCATGGAATTTTGATTCGTTGGACTTCTACTCTGCATGGGATGCTATACATACATAAATAAAGATCATTTTTCATAGCAAGACATACCAGAGCTTAAGGAGAAGGCGTAAGAAGACCGTATAGCATAAATCAACGAAGGCGAATAGGATCTAGTTTATTCTTGTGATTATTGTTCTAAGTTGTAATCTTAGATGCTAGTTTTCTTATTTGTTGAACCTATACTCTTGTTTCACATACTTGGTTTATTTATTCAGTATAAAGACTACGTTTATTATACCATGCTTTCATCAGAACCCACGTTGATGATGAGTCTGATTATGGGCTAATCGTTATCGTGGGGTTCTAGTGGATTTATTTATGGATTTCAATAGTTAATCTTGTTTTGATATCTTAGTTTGTGGTGATTGTATGTTAACCTAGTATTGGTTGTGCTTATTCCTCTTATGTGTATCACGATCATATAAGATAGTGTGTTAATCTCTAATGAAGCGACATTGAATTTAGAGTTTTAGAACTTGCCATGCTAGCATAGGTTCATGTAATTGTATTGCATGATGCGTAAGTAATTTTAACCATCTTACTTGCCCTATGTAATCAAGATAGATAACTTGCTCATTAAACCTTTGTGTTGTCAAATTCTATAGACATATAGGGTCTCAACATATTTGGCGTCTATTCAGCTTCTATCTTTTTCTATAGATGTCTGGTAGTATATTATTCGTGCAATGAAAGTTGGCATTTAGCAGTTTCATGTTATCTGATTAGTGTTATCACCATTGCATGCTAAGGTTAAGAACAAGAGGACTTTGAATGAAGTATTTAATGAAGTTAGAATCCCAGGTTTGTCTCATATAATATTCAACCCCTTTACTCTCTTATTTTATTGTATGTTAAGTAGTATCTTAGTATAATCAAAACCAACTTGTTATTCGTCTTAGCATTGAATAATAGCCATATCATTGTTGCATAAGTGCATAAGCCATAAAGTTAACCTAAACCAGTCTCTATGTGGCGCCCTCCAAACCCGGGTCAGAAGTTTGGGGTCCACACAAACACCTTAATTATAACCTGCTTATAACAATAATAAAGATAATAATAATAATATATGCAATGACCCTACTTACCAATCACCACGGACCGCAACAGGTTAAAGTATGCACACAAGCCAAACACACTAATATATTACAAACCGTTCAAATCCCAACTATTTCAAATTCAAACTGAGTATTAAACATTATTACAAACTTTTACAAACTTAAATTATTCCAAAAGAAGCTTACTAGCTCAGCTTTCTCAACCTGAACCCCTAGCTCTCGCGCTGGACTGGGGATCCTCTTTACCAACTGGTTCCTTTTTAACTGGAAAGAATATAAACAACATCGCACACATGAGCTAACTAGCTCAGCAAGTCACAATGACAAAACTGAGAATAATGATCATCAGGTGAATATGTTTATGATATCAAGTGAACAATGGATTATGATTTAGAATTGGATATTATACTTTTAATTTAAAAACCAAGGTTAGGCTGCTGATCAGTCACGCACTAACCTCGAGCAAGGCACACAGCATTGCTCTAACTACTGGATCCAAGGCACACATTGGCCTAACTTGACCATTATATGGTCTGACCATGAATCTGGTCTACAATTTTATAAAAACAATCCAATTCTAACATAATAACAGAATATGCAATAATAAACAATAACCGAAATCATTAACAACAATAAATGTTTAACAATGAAAGGGTTTAAATCCTTGTAAGGATCAACAAGGTACTTTTAAAGCTTGAATGCTGGGTAATGAAAGAATTGGATAACAAAGGAAACAACGTTTCAGGGTTTCAAGGATTTGGTCTTTCAAAGCATAAGATATCATGGATTGAGTATATAATAATTCAGTTCAGTGTCTGGTATTTAGTTTGTATGTATTTGTGGAGTAGTATCGTAGATTTGTGGTTCTTGTTTGGGTATACAATAATCAATGAATTAGAAAGAATATGGTTCATAGCTCAAGAACAATAACTGAAATCAGGATTTAGGTTTTCGTGCTTCAAAGCACTTGCAATGTCAACAAGACTATCAAGAATTACAATATCTCGAGAAAGTTCAGAACACTTGCCTGATATTAGCTTACTATCCTGCACTTGCTTTCAATCACAATCGTCTTACTCCTCAACTACCTATTTCCCTTTCCTACGCCTTGCCTCTTCTGCTCACATATCATAAGCATCTATCAATAATTTACTCACGGAATTCTATTCAACACATACTTCTATCTATCCTTCGTTTTACCCAAATCCGATTAACGGATTGAAAGTTATACGATAATCAAGTAAACACCGAATATATAGACCGATAGTCAATTAACAAGTCACATGTAGCACATAATACATCACGTAATCAATGATATATTATTTATAAAGAAATCTCGGGTCATAAATAGGCTTTCTGGTATTTAAAATGATTTTTAAAACATTTTTCGGAATTAAAACGGTTCGTTGGATCAATTTCGGGTTAATAAACAGGGTTCGGTTGGCCCATTCTGGCTCCGAAATAATTTTTAGAATAATTATCGAGCCTTGGAAATAATTTAGAATAATATTTTAAAGCTCGAAACTATTTTTCAGAATTTTTAAATCATTTTTAAATAATTAATTCTAATTAAATAACTAATTAAAATCAATTAATAATTAATTAAATCAATTAATCAATTAATTTTTTTGAATTAATTGACCAATTAATCAATTATAAATTAACTGAAATTAATTATCTAATTAATTTAGATTTATTTGAGAATTAAAAATAATTTTCAGAATTAAAATAATAATTTTTAGAATTTTCAGAAATTAAAAATGAATTTTTATAATAAAAATAAATAAGAAATATGATTTTTAAACATTTTATAAACAGGAATCCTAAATTTGCAAAGTCTGGAAACCTCAGGGACCTAACTGCATCGTTTTCAAAAGTTGGGGTACCAAACTTTAATTTTCCAGCTCTTCGCCGGAAAACAGTCGGGTTCGCCGGAGAACACGTTCCCGGCGTCCTCACCCCACCAACACCTCCAGATCACATCTACACAACATCAGGAACACAACCATGCAATCAATTCATCCTAACAATCCCTGAGTTAGCCGGAATTTGGCCGTGAAGTTTTCCAGTTTCCGGCGAACATCGGAAAACTTCAAAACACAACTCCCTTCTCTACAGACCTCGTTGGTTCATGAAACTTATACGACTAGATTACAAATTTCACAGAGAACACAACCCACTATAACACATCATCAATCTATCACAGAATAAGAAACCCCCAAATTTCAATTAAGAACATTCATACGGGTTATAAACCCTAATTTAGAAATTCGAAAATCAAACTCAAATTTGAACATGTTATTGAACTCCAAATCAGACGTATGACATATGAAAATCATCAGGAATACAAGCTCTACAACATGCAATCATCAAATCATACAAACAATCATCCGAACAAAAATTCATATTTTTAATAAAATAAATTCGAAAATAAATAAATTTTTAGAAAAATAACCTTGATTTCTGCAGTGAAACAAAGCTCAGAATCTGATAGAACACTTCAAATCCTTCGTTTTGGTTACCCAAGCTTTGAAAACAGAGATCGGTAACGCCTTCGTTTTGCTGTTTGATTCTTAGAACAGTTTTAAGAAATTAGGGCTTTTCTCTGAAAATTATATAATTAACTATCTGCAAATGATTTTGATACGAAATAAAATACGGTAAAAGGCTATTTATAATTATGGAAAATTTGTATCCCGTTGGATCATTCCGGATATAAAATGGTACGTTTATTTGTAAAAACTGATCCAAACGGTATCGGTTTTCGGGATAATTATCCAAATTAGTACAATTTGTACTGCGGTCTTGGTCTCAGCGCCTGGTTACACGTATTACGAAGTGATAATTGGGATAGTTTAATAAAAAGCTCCCGTTTATCAAAAATACGGGTTTTATTGATTTACCGAAATGAATATTGTATCGAAAATATTACGCCGGGACCCGCGCAGGACAAACCGTAAGCCGGATCGAAAAAGTCGAAACATGGAAAATGCTCGGAATATTACAATTAGGTTAGGAAGGAGTTCCCGTTTTTATAAAATAGATTTTAATTACCCGGAAAAAGATTTTAGAAATTTCATATGATTCTTATAAATCCATAAATCAACATAAAAATAATTAGGAAGATATGACAATTATCTATATTTTATTTTGGACATATAAAAATTAAAATACTCAATTAATATTATTTTTGAATATTCAAGTACAGATAACACTTAACAATTAACTCACAGAATAGATACTGGGCACACATAATAATATCAAAAATAATTACACGATATATCCCGGATATTACATCCTTCCCCTCTTAAAAGGATTCTGTCCTCAGAATCTCCTAAGAAAACAAATGAGGGTATTTTTCTCTCATATCATTTTCTAATTCCCAGGTTGACTCTTCAACCTTTGGGTTTCTCCACAATACTCTTACTAACTTTACCACTTTATTTCTCAATACTTTCACTCTTGCCTCTAGAATCTCTATCGGACTCTCTACATATGATAAATCTGCCTGAAGCTCTATTGGCTCATATTCTATTACATGCCTGGAGTCTGGATTATATTTCTTGAGCATCGATACATGAAAAACATTGTGAATGTGCTCCATGTGCGGAGGTAACGCCAATTCGTAAGCTACTTTGCCAACGCGCTTTAGGATCTCAAAAGGTCCGACATATCTTGGGCTTAGCTTCCCTTTCTTTCCAAACCTCGTTAGTCCATTCCATGGTGATACTTTCAGTAATACCAAGCTTCCTTCTTCAAATTCCATGTCTTTCCTTGATTGGTCTGCATATTTCCTCTAACGATTTTGAGCGGCTATTAATCTTTTCTGGATAAGTTCAACAACTTCCTTTGTCTGCTGTACCAGTTCAGGTCCAAGTATCTTGCGTTCTCCTACTTCGTCCCAATATATGGGAGATCTACATTTGCGTCCATAAAGGGATTCATAGGGTGGCATTCCAATGCTGGCATGATAACTGTTCTTGTAAGCAAACTCTACCAGAGGTAAATGTTCGTCCCAACTTCCTTTGAAATCAATAGCACAAACACGTAACATATCCTCGATTATCTGGATCGTTCTTTCACTTTGGCCATCCATTTGGGGGTGATAAGCTGTAATCATATTCAGTCTTGTTCCCAAACATTCTTGAAAACTCTTCCAGAATCTTGAATTAAACCTTGGATCTCGATCAGATACGATAGACACTGGAACTCCATGACGAACTACAATTTCTTTTAGGTATATATGGACCAACTTGTCAAGCGAAAATCTTTCATTTTAGGCAGAAAATGAGCTGACTTGGTAAGTCTATCCACTATAACCCAAATGGCATCATGATTAGCCCTTGTCCTTGGTAATCCAACTATGAAATCCATGGTAATATGTTCCCACTTCCACTCTGGAATCTCCAATGGCTGTAGCAATCCGCTTGGTCTTTGATGCTCTGCTTTAACTCTCTGACAGGTATAACATTTGCTAACCCATTCCGCAATTTCCCTCTTCATATCTGGCCACCAATAATTCTTCTTTAAATCTCTGTACATTTTGGTACTCCCTGGATGGATGGAATATCTTGAACTATGTGCTTCTTGTAAAATTTCATTCTTTAACTCCGTCACTGGTGGAATCCAGATTCTAGATGAAAATCTCAAAATGCCTTGATCATCCTTCTGCGTGCATAATTCTTCACCTACCAAACGATTTATATCTTGATCCATTACATCTTTCTGACATTTCTTTATTTTCTCCAACAACTCCGGCTGGAAAGTCATACTGTACATTTTCGCTTCCTCAGGTTCACAAACTCTAATTTCCAATTCCAATTTCTGAAATTCCTTATATATATCCTCAGGTACTGATAACTCATTTAACTTTTCCTTCCGACTTAACGCGTCTGCCACCACGTTCGCCTTACCGGGATGATAATTAATCGAGCAATCATAATCCTTGATTAATTCTAACCATCTCCTTTGCCTCATATTAAATTCCTTCTAGGTAAATATATATTTCAAACTTTTGTGATCCGTGAAAATCTAACACTTTTCTCCATACAAATAATGTCTCCAAATCTTCAAAGCAAAAACTATAGCTGCTAGCTCCAAGTCATGAGTAGGATACTTTTGTTCGTGTGGTTTCAATTGTCTTGACGCATACATAATCACCTTTTCGTGCTGCATTAAAACACATCCTAATCCTTTATGAGAAGCATCACTATAAATTACGAAATTCCCTTGATCGTCTGGAAGTGACAAAATAGGTGCCGTGATTAATCTCCCCTTCAACTCCTGGAAACTTTCTTCGCACTTGTCGTTCCATATAAACTTTTCATTCTTTCGTGTAAGCTTTGTTAATGGTGTGGCAATCCTTGATAAATTCTGAACGAATCGTCGATAATATCCTGCCAATCCCAAGAAACTTCTTACCTCAGTGGGTGTTCTCGGTCTCTCCCAATTTGTAATTGCTTCGATCTTTGCCGGGTCCACTTTGATCCCTTCATTACTAACTATGTGTCCTAAGAACTGAACTTCTTGTAGCCAAAACTCACACTTCGAGAATTTAGCATATAACTTCTTTTTCCTTAAAATCTCCAAAGCCGTTCTCACATGTTCCGCATGATCCTCTTCCATCTTTGAATAGATTAAAATATCGTCTATAAACACAATAACAAACTTATCCAAATACTCTTTGAAAATTCTATTCATCAGGTCCATAAACGCTGCCGGGGCATTGGTCAATCCAAAAGACATCACTAAAAACTCATAATGTCCATACCTTGTTCTGAAGGCTGTCTTTGGTATATCTTCTGGCTTGATCTTTAGTTGATGATATCCCGATCTTAAATCCATTTTGGAGAAGTACTTGGCTCCCTTCAATTGGTCAAACAAATCATCGATTCTGGGTAACGGATACTTGTTCTTGATTGTCAGCTTGTTGAGCTCCCTATAGTCGATGCACAGTCTCATGCTTCCATCTTTCTTCTTGACAAATAATACCGGGGCTCCCCACGGGGATACGCTGGGTCTGATTACTCCTTTCTCTAACAATTCCTGCAATTGCTTTGCTAGCTCTTTCATCTCAACAGGCACCATTCTGTACGGGGCCTTGGATACTGGTTCTGTTCCAGGTGCTAAGTCGATCGCAAATTCAATTTCTCTATCTGGAGGAAGTCCTGGCAATTCGTCGGGAAATACGTCTGGAAATTCATTCACTACTGGGATATCTTCAAGTTTCGCTGGCTCCTGACTTTTGTCAATCACGTATGCTACGAAATGCTCGCATCCTTGCCGTAGTAACTTCTTAGCTTGAATCATCGTTAAGAACTTCTTTACCTGCTTCTGTCCCTGGAACGTTACTATTCTTTCGTCTGGCGTTTTCACCATTACTTTCTTATTTCGACAATCTATCTGAGCATCATGCTTAGATAACCAATCCATCCCTAATATCACATCAAATTCTCCTAACTTAAATGGTATCAAATCTACACAAAACTTACTACCAAAAATCTCAACCTCACAATTCTCACAAACTTGATTCACAGCTACACGTTCTTGATTTGCTAACTCCACAGTCATTATTTCATTTAAGCACTCAACTGGACAATTTAATTTACTAACAAAATCTTGTGAAACAAACGATCGAGTTGCTCCCGAATCTATTAACACTTTGGCACATAAAGAGTTCACATTAAGCGTACCTGCCATGACATCCGTATCCTGGATCGCATCCTTCACCGACATGTCAAAAACTCTAGCCCTCAGAGTCTCATTCACTGTTGGGGTAGATCCCATAATTCTCAATGCATTACTGACTGGGGCTGGTGTCTTGCAATCCTTGGCCATATGTCCTGGCTTCCCACATTTAAAGCATGTAAATCCAATGACTGGAACCTTCACTGCTGGATTCCGGATAGGCTGATCCTTATTTGCTGGCTGATTTCGGTACTCCCTTGAATAGTGCCCTTTCTGGTTGCATTTAAAACATACCACATTCAACTTGTTACAAACTCCTCCATGCTTCTTTCCACAAACTTGACAATCTGGAAAAGTTAATCTCAACTGATTCGGCTGATTCACATTAGCTGGACGATTGCCCTGGCCTCCGTCTCCTGCATTTCGTCTCCTGAAATTAAAATTTCTCCCTGGCTGAAACTTGCCCTTCTTAAAATTTGGAAACTTCCCTGTTTGTGACTGACCCTCACTTCCCTCAACTTTCCTTTTCTTGCTTTCCTTATCTTTCTGGAACATCTCACTCTCTGTCTCTGCGATCATAGCCTTCTGTACAACCCCGGCATAGGTATCCAATTCAAAAATAGCTACCTTCCCCCTGATCCATGGCTTCAAGCCTTGCTGGAATCTCTTAGCTTTCTTTCTATCAGTATCAACATACGACGTCACATACCTTGACAATTCCTCAAACTTCCCCTCATAATCTGTTACTGACATATTCCCTTGCTTTAACTCTAAAAACTTCAGCTCCATTTGATCCTGAACAAACTGAGGAAAATACTTTTCTAAAAACAATTCCTTGAACCTTTCCCAACTAATAACATCTGTGCCTTCCAATGTCTTCAGCATTTCCCACCAATAGGTGGCCTCATTCTTCAGATAGTAACTTGCAAACTCAACCTTCGGTTCCTCTTTCACTTTCACTAAGGCAAATGCCTTTTCTATTTCCTTTAACCAAACATTTGCTTCAATTGGCTCTAAGGAACCCTTGAATTCTGGTGGGTTTATTGCCTCACAAGTTTTGAAAGTTACCTGGGGATTGGTTTATCTTTGTTGTTGTTGTGCCAGGTGAACTGTTTGTTGGGCCAAGATTTGAAGAATCTGGGCTATTGCTGGGTCCATGGGTCCTGGGTTCACATTCTGGGTTGTATCATCTTGGTTATTATTGTTGTTGGTTTCTTCATTCTGGGTGTTGGTACGGGTATTTCTTCTAGGAGGCATTCTCTGTAAAGAATCAATGAACTTATTTAGCTTTTGAATCAATCTTTTACATAAAAGAATAGTTTTGCAAAACAGAAATATTTCTTTTTGAAAACAGTTGTGACTAAATAAATTGCATGCTTCTTTACAGAATATAAACAGTTATGGAAAACAGGGCACATGGTATCACAGGGTATAACTGGTGCAATAAATAAGGTAAGGTAAAACAGGTGCAATAAAATAAATGACAGTGCTGGAAAGGAAAAAGGTACTGATATATATAGATCAAAAGTTTTAGGGTAGTACAAGCGTAAAGACGCTTCGAAAGTTAAAGCAAAAAGGGTACAACAACCTACTCACTAGTCAGCATCGCTAGTCTATAAATACAACTCAAAAGTCTTCTGATACACACTACACACTACTGTCCATACTACATAACCATACAACACTGCTCAGTATCTCCATCTCTGAATCTCTAACTCAGCTCCAAGGAAACTCTGGTCCTGCCAGCCTCTCAAAGTCCTCCATCACCTCAGTAGCCCAGCCCATCAGTGCATCAGGGCCTCTGCCAGGTAGTGTAGCTCCATGTAGCCTAGCCTCAAGAACCCTCCGTGTCACATGAATCTTCTCTCGAACTCCCTCACACCACGATCAACATCTGTAGTCCTGATGATATGCTGTAACTCTCTGATCTGAGCCAACAAGGAATCACGCTCCAATAGAAGAGCCTCATACCGGTAATAAGGAACTGGGGGCAATGTAGACTGGAATGGGGCACTCACTACTGAATGCCCAGTGGAATCTGAATCAGCTGGTGGGGGTCCTCTGACAGGTGGCCTCATACCTGGAGGTGGAATAGCCTGCAATGGTACGGGCTGTAACACCGGTGGAGGTAGAATAACCAATGCTGGTGGAATCACAGGACGTGGATCCGATGCTGGTGCTCCAACTGAAGGCTCTGAGTGATCAGCTGATACGGCAACAAAAGAGTCGGCCATCTCTGCTATCTGAAATTATATCGTAATATAAGAATCTCGTACCACGATGCAAACTATACTAATACCGGTTATACCATAACACTCAACCTCTCGACGTTCTATCATCCTATACCTTACTTCTAATCCTAACCTCTACCCATTCCCGTTAACCTAGGCTTGTGTCAGTGACTTATAACCTGTAGCTCTGATACCAAACCTGTGGCGCCCTCCAAACCCGGGTCAAAAGTTTGGGGTCCACACAAACACCTTAATTATAACCTACTTATAACAATAATAAAGATAATAATAATAATATATACAATGACCCTACTTACCAATCACCACGGACCGCAACAGGTTAAAGTATGCACACAAGCCAAACACACTAATATATTACAAACCGTTCAAATCCCAACTATTTCAAATTCAAACTGAGTATTAAACATTATTACAAACTTTTACAAACTTAAATTATTCCAAAAGAAGCCTACTACCTCAGCTTTCTCAACCTGAACCCCTAGCTCTCGCGCTGGACTGGGGATCCTCTTTACCAACTGGTTCCTTTTTAACTGGAAAGAATATAAACAACATCGCACAAATGAGCTAACTAGCTCAGCAAGTCACAATGACAAAACTGAGAATAATGATCATCAGGTGAATATGTTTATGATATCAAGTGAACAATGGATTATGATTTAGAATTGGATATTATACTTTTAATTTAAAAACCAAGGTTAGGCTGCTGATCAGTCACGCACTAACCTCGAGCAAGGCACACAGCATTGCTCTAACTACTGGATCCAAGGCACACATTGGCCTAACTTGACCATTATATGGTCTGACCACGAATCTGGTCTACAATTTTATAAAAACAATCCAATTCTAACATAATAAAAGAATATGCAATAATAAACAATAACCGAAATCATTAACAACAATAAATGTTTAACAATGAAAGGGTTTAAATCCTTGTAAGGATCAACAAGGTACTTTTAAAGCTTGAATGTTGGGTAATGAAAGAATTGGATAACAAAGGAAACAACGTTTCAGGGTTTCAAGGATTTGGTCTTTCAAAGCATAAGATATCATGGATTGAGTATATAATAATTCAGTTCAGTGTCTGGTATTTAGTTTGTATGTATTTGTGGAGTAGTATCGTAGATTTGTGGTTCTTGTTTGGGTATACAATAATCAATGGATTAGAAAAAATATGGTTCATAGCTCAAGAACAATAACTGAAATCAGGATTTAGGTTTCCGTGCTTCAAAGCACTTGCAATGTCAACAAGACTATCAAGAATTACAATATCTCGAGAAAGTTCAGAACACTTGCCTGATATTAGCTTACTATCCTGCACTTGCTTTCAATCACAATCGTCTTACTCCTCAACTACCTGTTTCCCTTTCCTACGCCTTGCCTCTTCTGCTCACATATCATAAGCATCTATCAATAATTTACTCACGGAATTCTATTCAACACATACTTCTATCTACCCTTCGTTTTACCCAAATCCGATTAACGGATTGAAAGTTATGCGATAATCAAGTAACCGAATATATAGACCGATAGTCAATTAACAAGTCACATGTAGCACATAATACATCACATAATCAATGATATATTATTTATAAAGAAATCTCGGGTCATAAATAGGCTTTCTGGTATTTAAAATGATTTTTAAAATATTTTTCGGAATTAAAACGGGTCGTTGGATCAATTTCGGGTTATTAAACTGGGTTCGGTTGGCCCATTCTGGCTCCGAAATCATTTTTAGAATAATTATCGAGCCTTGGAAATAATTTAGAATAATATTTTAAAGCTCGAAACTATTTTTCAAAATTTTTAAATCATTTTTAAATAATTAATTCTAATTAAATAACTAATTAAAATCAATTAATAATTAATTAAATCTATTAATCAATTATTTTTTTTGAATTAATTGACCAATTAATCAATTATAAATTAACTGAAATTAATTAACTAATTAATTTAGATTTATTTGTGAATTAAAAATAATTTTCAAAATTAAAATAATAATTTTTAGAATTTTCAGAAATTAAAAACGAATTTTTATAATAAAAATAAATAAGAAATATGATTTTTAAACATTTTATAAACAGGAATCCTAAATTTGCAAAGTCTGGAAACCTCAGGGACCTAACTGCATCGTTTTCAAAAGTTGGGGTACCAAACTGTAATTTTCCAACTCTTCGCCGGAAAATAGTCGGGTTCGCCGGAGAACACGTTCCCGGCGTCCTCACCCCACCAACACCTCCAGATCACATCTACACAACATCAGGAACACAACCATGCAATCAATTCATCCTAACAATCCCTGAGTTGGCCGGAATTTGGCCGTGAAGTTTTCCAGTTTCCGGCGAACATCGGAAAACTTCAAAACACAACTCCCTTCTCTACAGACCTCGTTGGTTCATGAAACTTATACGACTAGATTGCAAATTTTACAGAGAACACAACCCACTATAACACATCATCAATCTATCACAGAATAAGAAACCCCCAAATTTCAATTAAGAACATTCATACAGGTTATAAACCCTAATTTTGAAATTCGAAAATCAAACTCAAATTTGAACATGTTATTGAACTCCAAATCAGACGTATGACATATGAAAATCATCAGGAAAACAAGCTCTACAACATGCAATCATCAAATCATACAAACAATCATCCGAACAAAAATTCATATTTTTAATAAAATAAATTCGAAAATAAATAAATTTTTAGAAAAATAACCTTGATTTCTGCAGTGAAACAAAGCTCGGAATCTGATAGAACACTTCAAATCCTTCGTTTTGGTTACTCAAGCTTTGAAAACAGAGATCGGTAACGCCTTCGTTTTGCTGTTTGATTCTTAGAACAGTTTTAAGAAATTAGGGCTTTTCTCTGAAAATTATATAATTAACTATCTGCAAATGATTTTGATACGAAATAAAATACGGTAAAAGGCTATTTATAATTATGGAAAATTTGTATCCCGTTGGATCATTCCGGATATAAAACGGTATGTTTATTTGTAAAAACTGATCCAAACGGTATCGGTTTTCGGGATAATTATCCAAATTAGTACAATTTATACTGCGGTCTTGGTCTCAGCGCCTGGTTACACGTATTACGAAGTGATAATTGGGATAGTTTAATAAAAAGCTCCCGTTTATCGAAAATACGGGTTTTATTGATTTACCGAAACGAATATTGTATCGAAAATGTTGCGCCGGGACCCGCGCAAGACAAACCGTAAGCCGGATCGAAAAAGTCGAAACATGGAAAATGCTCGGAATATTACAATTAGGTTAGGAAGGTGTTCTCGGAAGAGTTTCGGGTTCCAAAAACGTAACAACGGTTGACGTCGGTTGGTTCTCGTTTTTATAAAATAGATTTTAATTACCCGGAAAAAAGATTTTAGAAATTTCATATGATTCTTATAAATCCATAAATCAACATAAAAATAATTAGGAAGATATGACAATTATCTATATTTTATTTTGGACATATAAAAATTAAAATACTCAATTAATATTATTTTGAATATTCAAGTACAGATAACACTTAACAATTAACTCACAGAATAGATACTGGGCACACATAATAATATCAAAAATAATTACACGATATATCCCGGATATTACACTCTATGGGAACGAACTAGAAAGAATCCTATATTACCTGCGATCGCGTATACTTGCGTGAATTTTAGCGCGTGTTCTAGCCCTAACACCATACCATTGTTGCATAAATACATTAATTGAATTTAACCAAAAGAGTCTATGTGGGAATGAACTAGAAAGAATTCTATATTACTTGTGAATGCGTATACTTGCATGTATTATTAGCGCGTGTTTTCGTCATAACACTGTTGTGAGCCATTGAGAACACCAGCTTCTGAACAACACTTGAAATGTTGTCATACCCTGTCTTCCTACAGGTTAATGCCCTTACAATTGAGTCAAAAAGGAAAGACCATTCCCTCATCAAGTACTTCTTATTCAGGCTTGCCAAGTTGATCCTCTCACTGTAGTTTATAAATTCCATGAATTCAGCTAGCTCATCTTATGTTGGAACCTCCACCAGATTTTCAGTAGGGATGCCCAAAGCCAGATTGACATCATTCTCAGAAAAGTCCACTTGTTGGCCTTGAGTGGAGCGGTTAACCACCATGAAAATAGCTTGATTCTCATTCAAGTACAGTACTGGATTTGCAGTTAGAGCACCTGCAAAGTATGTATCAGAAATGAACTTCACAAAGCTCTTGAAGATATAAAGAGCTTGGTTTGCATATGTAAATGCAAGATAGTTGGTGCCCTTTTTTAGGATAAAAGGTGTAACTTTGTTTGATGCCATTTGAAGTGTTTGAATTTGAATGGGTAAGAAAAAGTTAGAGAGAAAGAGCTTAAAATGAGAGAAACGGTTTGGATTTGGAGAAATTAGGTCACTTAGAGATCTCGAAGGCGTAAAGAGGTGTATGTCGAGATGTCTGGGTATTTATAGTAAAAGATAAATGACTTATCTAGAACTCAAAATAAACATTTGGAATTTATTTATCGAGAAGTCATATTGAGAGAATAGATACATATCGATATGTCATTTTCCTGACTTGTCGAGAACTAGAAAATGACTAGCAAGATGTCAAATAAATACCCAGTTTGTCATGAATGGACTGAATTTTTTTCAACTTTTATTTGAATAAATCAAAATAAAATCAGAATGATTTAATCAAAAGTATATTACCAGAATAATTTATTAAATTAAATTATTTTAGTTCTAAGTTGTTGATAAGTGTAACATTCATACTTGTAGAGAACTCTGTGAATTATCACTTATCGAGATCTCTATAATGACTTATCGAGAAGTCATAATAATGCTTGTCGAGAAGTCCTTCGAGAAGTTAGAAAAATGACTTCTCTAGAACTCACTCGAGAAGTCTCGAAATGACTTGTCGAGAAGTCAGCTAGACCTATCGAGAACTAAGTTCTCCCTATACTTTGTTTTATTTGATTCTGCCTTATGGTAATTTCACATATTAAAAATATAAATCAACATTTAGACAGTTTTCACAAAATTGAAAAATTCTAAGCTAAAATTTTGAATTTTCAAAAATAAATATATAGAGATTTCTGGAATATTTATAACTCATATTCCAGTTAAGTTCCAATTAAATCAAATTAATTTTGATTTATTATAAATCAATCTGCTGCAAAACATTAGCTGAGTTCTTGCCTTTAGCATGAAGAATTTAGCATTCCAATTTCACCTACAAGTCTAGTGAAACTAGCTTCATCCAAAGGTTTAGTTAAAATATCAGCTAACTGTTTTTATGTTGGAACAAAAATGAGCTCAATGGTACCATTTGCAGCATGTTCTCTAATAAAATCGTACCTTACATCAATGTGCTTTGTTCTAGAATGATTAACTGGATTAGCCACAATAGATGTGGCACTAGTATTATCACACATAATTGGAATTTTGTGTAACACTTGGCCATAGTCTGTTAGCTGATTTTTAATCCAAAGCACTGAGCACAACAACTTCCAGCAGCTATGTATTCAGCCTCAGTTATGGAAGTTGACATAGATTGTTGTTTCTTGCTATACCAGGATACAAGTCTTTGTCCAAGAAATTGACAGCTTCCACTAGTGTGGCGCCCTCCAAACCCGGGTCAGAAGTTTGGGGTCCACACACACACCTTAATTATAACCTGTTTATAACAATAATAAAGATAATAATAATATATGCAATGACCCTACTTACCAACCACCACGGACCGCAACAGGTTAAAGTATGCACACAAGCCAAACACACTAATATATTACAAACCGTTCAAATCCCAACTATTTCAAATTAAAACTGAATATTAAACATTATTACAAACTTTTATAAACTAAATTATTCCAAAAGAAGCCTACTAGCTCAGCTTTCTCAACCTGAACCCCTAGCTCTCGCGCTGGACTGGGGATCCTCTTTACCAACTGGTTCCTTTTTAATTGGAAAGAATATAAACAACATCGCACAAATGAGCTAACTAGCTCAGCAAGTCACAATGACAAAACTGAGAATAAGATCATCAGGTGAATATGGTTATGATATCAAGTGAACAATGGATTATGATTTAGAATTGGATATTATACTTTTAATTTAAAAACCAAGGTTAGGCTGCTGATCAGTCACGCACTAACCCCGAGCAAGGCACACAGCATTGCTCTAACTACTGGATCCAAGGCACACATTGGCCTAACTTGACATATATGGTCTGACCACGAATCTGGTCCACAATTTTATAAAAACAATCCAATTCTAACATAATAACAGAGTATGCAATAATAAATAATAGCCGAAATCCATTAACAACAATAAATGTTTTAAACAATGAAAGGGTTCAATCCTTGGAAGGATCATAAGGTAATTTAAAAGCTTGGATGTGGGTAATGAAAGAAGTGGATAACAAAGGAAATCAACGTTTCAAGGTTTCAAGGATGCGGTCTTTCAAAGTATAAGATTTACCATGGGTTGAGTATATACTAGTTCATTTCAGTGTTGGTATTTAGTTTGTATGTATTTGTAGAGTAGTATCGTAGATTTGTGGTTCTTGTTTGGGTATACAATAAGTCAAGGGATTAGAAAGAATATGATTCATGGCTCAAGGACAATAACTGAAATCAGGATTAGATTTCTGTGCTTCAAAGCACTTGCAATATCACAGGATTATCAAGTACTACAAGATCTCGAGAAAGTTCAGAACACTTGCCTGGTATTAGCTTACTACACTGCACTCGCTTCCAATCACAACCGTTTTTACTCCTCAACTACCTGTTTCCCTTTCCTACGTCTTGGCCTCTTCTGCTCACATATCATAAGCATCTATCAATAATTTACTCATGGAATTTATATTCAACACATACTTCTGTCTACCCTTCATTTTACCCAATCCGATTAACGGATTGAAAAGTTATGCATAATCAAGTAAACACCGAATATATAGACCGATAGTCAATTAACAAGTCACATAATAGCACATAATACAGTCACGTAATCAATGATATATTATTTAAAAGAAGTCTCGGGTCATAAATAGGCTTTCTGGTATTTAAAAGTATTTTTAAAATATTTTTAGGAATTAAAACGGGTCGTTGGATCAATTTCGGATAATAAACAGGGTCGGTTGGCCCATTCTGGCTCCGAATAATTTTAGAATAATTATCGAGCCTTGAAAATAATTTAGAATAAATATTTAAAGCTCGAAACTATTTTTCAGAATTTTTAAATCATTTTAAATAATTAAATCTAATTAAATAACTAATTAAAATCAATTAATAAGTAATTAAATCATTAATCAATTAATTTTCGAATTAATTGACCAATGAATCAATTATAATTAACTGAATTAATTAACTAATTAATTTAGATTTATTTGTGAATTAAAAATAATTTTCAGAATTAAAAATAATTTTTAGAATTTCAGAATTTAAAATGAATTTTTATAATAAAATAAATAGGAAATATGATTTTTAAATTTTATAAACAGGAATCCTAAATTTGCAAAGTTTGGAAACTTCAGGGACC